>NC_077230.1:70057216-70062216 GCF_027887165.1 Monodelphis domestica
ACCAACTCAAGAATTAACACATAAACATTTTGTTTGTTTATAGGGAAATACATGATGCAAATTTGAAAGTTACTATTTTTAGGCATAAAGAAGAAAATGAATTTATCTGCTTCTCGTTCTTCTAAAATTCTTTGCTAATCAATGTATACCGTGAGGCAGCTCAAGTTTTCTAAAGCTATGATGGATTACAAGCTTTTTCATGCCCTATATACATTGGAAAGACTTTGAGTGTGAGTCCTGTGAGAAACTATGTGAGTACTATCCAAGAACCATACTGGCTTAAGTCTTTTATTTTTAGACACTTGCCTTCCATCTTAGAATCAAAACTGCGTATTGCTTCCAAGGCAGAAGAGTGGTAAGGGATAGGCATTAGAATTAAGTCACTTGACCAGGGTCACCCAGCTAGGAAGTATCTAAGGTCAGATTTGAACACAGGACCTCCCATCTCTTGGCCTAGCTCTCAGTCTACTGACCCACCTAGCTGCCCCCCTATTCAAGCTAAAATCTAAGATCTAAATCTAAAATAAAAATCTACCTAAGCACTATATCTGCTACAATACTATACAGTTGATGATGGGAGCTTGTGATTTTTCTAAGGTTTTATTTAGGTTGATTCCTCTTCATTTCTACATTGCTATGCTCTGATACCCCAGTTAGTTTTTACATAAACATCCTAGTTAATTATATTTCAGCTCATTTGAGATTAAGCATGCCAGATAGCTTTGAAATCTTCTAGGACCACCATTTCCATTTTAAATAGACAATGTTTTGTACTTCATTACAATCAAAAAAACATATTTCTTGCCATCCTCATTTAGTTTTTTCTTCAAGATAAATAGTAGAATTGCCTCTTATTCTTGGAAAATATTTTATTTAATGATACCTAAATTTCTCATTGTTATAACAGATCAATACCATGAAAAACAATAGGGTCCAATGGGATGTGTTATTATTAGAAAGATATTATAATGGTAGAAATTAATGAATAAAGGGAAGGGACAAAAACGACAAGGTGAAAATCCCACATAGTGAAGATGATCAATTCCATATATCTTTTAAAAAATAGACAAATGAAAGGACAGACTTAAAATTTATGAAAAAAAATACAGGAAATATAAAAGGACATATAAGAACTATTAAGGCTTTCAGAATGGAAGTTATGTGAAGAAGTTTCACAAGATAAATGACAAAAAAACTTTTTATTTTTTAAGCAACTAGATTTTTGGTTTTACTCTCATTTATTTTCCTTTAATTCTATAAGCAGTAGTATAAAAATAAATTAACGAGGTAGGCATTCTATTAACAAGGAAAATCAAAAGTGAAATTTTGATTTATTTTAAGAGAACTATACATTTCTTTTACCTTGAATTGAAGCCATATAGGTGCTTATGGATACTGAAGGGTTAAGTGACTTTATCAAAGTCACAGAGCCAGGAGGTATCTGAGGTAAAACTTGATTGGAGGTCTTCTTAACTCTGAGATTTCTCTCCTTTATACCAAGCTGTCTCTTGGAAATGAAATACTTCCTCAACTCAGTAAAGTCAGAGCTAGACAAAATTAATTTCCCAAACTGAATTAGTAGACAATTGGGGTGATAGAGAGGAGGAGACAAAATAGTAATTCTCCGAATGGAGAAGGAATTGAGAGTATATTCAGTATTTTTGTCATAATTTGTAAGCATCAAAAAATAGAGAGTAGTTTAAATTCTATGTTTAAAATTATGCTTGACTTAAAAAAACAAGAGTTGGTTTATTTATTGGTTCAAAGGTTGTTTTTTTTTTTCCATCATCAAAAGGTAGCTATCATAGAGTAGTTTGGCAGAGACTAGGTATAGACCAATACGTTACACCATTCACTAAGAAAAGATCAAAATGGACGCATGTCTGGACATAGAGAGAGATATAAGTAAATTAGAATAGGTAGGAAACATATTACAGGTCAGATTTATGGAGGGGAGGAGGAATTTGTGAGGCAACAGGAGCAGGAGAGTATTGTGAAATGTAAAACAGATGATTTTGAGTGCATTGGGTTTTGGTACAAATGAGGTAAATAAGTCATGATTGGAGGGAAAGCCGAAAATTAAGAAAAATATTTATAGGCAGTGTCTTGGATAGAGGTCTTATATCTAAAATGTACAGAGAACTGTGTGAAGTTTATGGGAATGAATGCCATCTCACAACTAATGAATGGTCCAGGTTATATGGACAGAAAGTTTTCAGATGAAGAATTCAAGACCATGTATGAGTATATGAAAAGATACTTAGAATCACTACTGATTGTATAGGTGAGGAACAGAACAATTCTAGGATATTATCTCACATCCATCAGATTGAGTAAAATGTAAACAGGGCAAAATCACAAATATTGGTAGGGATATGGAAAGGTGGGAACACTGATGAGCTGTTGGTGGAGTTGTAAACTGATCTAATGATTTTTGGAGAGCAACTTGGATTTACAATCAGAGAATTTTAAAATGGTGTATACCCTAAGCCCCACAGTGCCATTGCTGATTCTGTTTCTGAAGGAGATCAGGGAAAGGGGAAAAAGAATCTCTATGCTCCAAACTATATATAATAGCTCTATTTTTAGTGACAAAGAACTGGAAATTGGGATATTCAACAATTGGGGCATGGCTAAACAAATTGTGGTATATGATTATGATGAGATACTACTGTGTGGTGAGAAACAATGAGCAGGCTAATAAAAAAACACTTGGAAAGATCTACATAGGATAATGAAGAGCAAAATGAGTAGAACCCAAAGAACATCATAAAGATTTAATACCTGAATAAATTGTGACTGTTACCTTCAGAGAGTAAACTGAAAGGTAGAAACATGGAGGACATAATTTATATGAAGATGTTTGTCTTCTGGATGGGGGGTGTTGGGGAGATACTGAGACAAATCTGGATAAATTCTACTAATTAGCAAAAGAAGAAAAAAAAGAAATATGTGTCAAACATAGTGATAAGTCCAAGGAATAAAAATCCAAGAAAAAAAGTAAAAAAAGTTAGATACCCCATAAATAATGAACATTCATGATACAGCCAACATTCTGGAATTTTAATGATTCCTACAATGTATAAGTTAAACGTATATCATAAATGTAACTGGGATAAAGCTAGAGAGATAAAAGGTCAGATAAAATAAATAGATTTCCTAAAATTCTTGCTGTAATTTTGCTATCTTGACACAGAAGTTTCCATTTATTTTTGTAGTAACAGATTTTGAAAGCTGTGAACTAGAAGAGCATAGTGTATTTATCCTTTATAATGGAAGACAACTATTAACCTACTGTATACATTGTTTTTTAAGGTATACGATTTTGTTAATTTCAAAATGTATTTATTAAGCTCTCACCACATACAAAAAATTTGTGCCAGAAAAAAATAGTCTCTGCCCTCAAGGATCTCATATTCTTTTGGAGGACATGGAAGTGTAATTACTATATGTATGTATGTATATATATATATATATATATATATATATATATACACACAAGTATTCCCATATGTTGAGAGGGCTATGAAAATATATTGCGTGAATGGTACTAGAAGTCATCTAATATCAAAGTTAAATTCAAGCAGAAGTGCTAAAGTGGGACAGTTAGGTAACTCAGTGGATAGAGAACTAGACCTGGAGTATAAAACTAGCCTCTGACACTTCCTATCTGCATGATCCTAGACAAGTCACTTAATCCCAATTTTCTAACCCTTATTGATCTTCTGCTTTGGAACGAACCCTTATTATCTAATTATAAGATAGAAGGTAGGGTGTTTTTTTTTAAGTGTCAAAAGAGAATATACTCAGATGCAACCATGTCACTTCCACCCTTCTCTGCTTCCAAGCTAGTTTTTTGGTTAAATTCTCCCTGGTTTTATAAGCATTCTATAAGCATATATATCAGAGATAAATGTTTAAGTTTTTCTCCAAATTCTCTCTTTCTCTCTTCCTCTTTCTTCCCTTTCCTTTCTCTCCATTTTCCAGTTCTCTCTCTCCCTCTCCTTCTCTCTGTCTCTGTCTCTCCCTTTCTCTCTCCTTTCCTACCTTCCTCCCCTTCTCTCAGAATCATCGTAAAGAAATTCATTCTTTAAAAGTAGTATTTAATATCATAAAGACACAGAGAGCAATCAAAGCAAGGTACATCAGGCTCATAGCAGGGGGAGTGAAGGGATATTGGAGCCATTGGGAGTCAATTGTTAAATTTTCGATTTGATTATTTTCATCTCTTAAATCAGCAAATGCTGTAAATCACAGCTTGATTTATTGTATTGGTGATTGTCTAGACTTAAGAAAGTGATGTAGAAAATGTTAATGATGCAGATTAAACTTAAAAAGTGTATCCTGCAGTTTTGGATATTTGTTTGTTAAATATTTATCAGTACAACCCAGTATCTTCCCCATCCACATCTATTTTCTCCAGCCCAGGGAATGAAACTAAAAGCAATTTCTAGGGTTTTTTGGGGGTGAATGGGGTGAAGGTTTTGCCAAAGAAGTATTCCAAGAAAGAAGGAGAATTAGAGTCATAGTCTTCAGCTGTCTCAACTCAACCTGCTCGCTGATGTACTGCCTGGGACACATGTGCTCACAGCTTTCTCACACTGTTCTGCTAATTACTTCATTTCTGTTCTCAACCTATTTTTTGCCACTGTTCTTCCCTTTCAGTCAGGGTAGAACAATATATCCATTCTAAAATATCTACTGAACTTGGAAGTAAAAGAATGGCACCAAATACAACATATAGCCTTTATATTTTATTTATTATTTATTTGTTTTCCCAATTAATTATTTTATTATTTTGTTATTTTCACTTGTCTTTTCCATGAAGGAAATTCTTTTTGAGATCAAATTCTCTCTCTCTCTCTCTCTCTCTCTCTCTCTCTCTCTCTCTCTCTCTCTCTCTCTCTCACTCTCTCTCTCTCTCTCTCTCTCTCTCTCTCTCTCTCTCTCTCTCTCTCTCTATATATATATATATATATATATATATATATATATAGTGA
>NC_077230.1:72009716-72174716 GCF_027887165.1 Monodelphis domestica
TTTAATGGATTGTGATATATAAAAAGGACTAGATCTACTTGTGTAGGACCTGCCTGCAGTTCCTATACAATCTACTTATGGGTGGTGAGAGTTTAGGAATGAGGAGTGGGAGGTAACTAATGAACATGTGGCATGTCACAGGCTTTAACATTGGTTGAATTGACAATCATGAAATCAAAGAGGAGGAGACTAGTCCAACATGTGATTTGGAAAGGAATGTGGTCTTGTGAGCTAGGCGTGAAGCTAGGACTCTGACCAATAATGTCCTACTCAGGAATACTTTTGTCTTTTGGACTGAAGATTCGGCAATACAATAATCAATAAGTAACATGGCCATGAGTCTGGCATGAGGTGTTCAAGGAAGACTAGTTATTCTTGTATGAAGGATTGCCAAGTCTTTTTGAGAACTGCTTTCCTTCTTTGGCATCCATCTATCATTTAATTCTCATTTGGTGCTCTAAGAAGGTATAGCACAGAGTGTCCACACCCTGGTAAATTCTCTCAGCAGGTTGTCAAAATCAGGTCAAAGGTAACCAACAGACCTCAGACCTGTCAGTGAGTGTCTATCTTAAGTATATAAAGGTATATAGAGACTTTCCCCAGCAGAAGAGCTTTTATGAGAACAACCCTGCAGAAACAGACACTGTAAGTACTTAGGACTTAACTAGATCATTGATATATATTGATATATAGATTATTGAAGAAGCCAAGATCATCCTTTGCCTTGGCCAGAATCATTGCCAATTGCTAGACTTTTGTCATGGTACTAGACTTTGAAGATTTTGGAAAAGAGATTGAGGTCTGTGACTGTGTAACTGTCACTTAAATACAATTTATGCTTGTATCAAAATAAATCCCCCAACCAATCTAATCAGTTTAGACCTTGTCAACCCTACCTCTAGAAAAGCTCTTGAATCTGTTCTGTCCTCTCCAGATACATAATCTATATCCTAGTTTATGTCAGTATGACCTCCTTATTGACCTTCCTACTTGCAATCTCTTCTTTCTGCAGTTACTTCTCCACAGGACTGCCACATTTATCTTATTAAAACACAAAATCTGACCATAGCACTCTTATATTAAAAATTTTCAAAGATTATTTTTGTTTCCAGGGTAAAATTCTAAATCTTCAGATTAACATTTAAGTACATATAAGGTTTAGAAATAGGGTAGTTAGGTGGAAGAGTGGATAGAGTGCCAGGCCTGCAATTAAAATCTAGCCTTACTAGCTATGTAATTCTAGGCAAGTCACTTGATCTAGTTTGCCTCAGTTTCCATCTGAAAAGTGATTTAAAATCACTCCAGTTCTTTGCCAAGAAAATCCCAAAAATGGTTATAAAGAGTTGGACATGGCTGAAAATGATGAGAACATGCACACAGGTTTTAGAAAGCAGCCTAAATTAGTAGTATCAAACAGAAACAGAAATGGGGGCCATTAAAAACATATATACAGATCAGTGTGGGCTATATATTGACTTAGAAAAACATATTAACACTTCCAAAAAATGATCTGAAAGGTGGATATATGAAAGACTTAATTTGTATGAACATATCAGTCTCCTACATGATATCTTCTGTGATGTGGGGAGGTTAGGAAGGAACTGGGACACTTGTGAATGGGATCATGTAAATATGAAGAAAAGTAATATATCAGAAATTTGTGAACTCATTTCAATATAATCTTTTCCTTTGTATATGGGAATGCTGGCTTTATTTGGTTTTGTAAAATTTGGAATAAAAATGCAAAAAGAGAAAAAATGTTAACATTATCTATCTTCTGTTGCATTTTATTTATTTGTTAAATAGTTCCCAATTACATTTTACTCCAGTTGCATCTTACTCAAGAGTGTTGTGAGTCGGCAGCAGTGAGGAGTGCTGTGTTTAATACTTTTGGTCCAAGTGAAATGAAAAGAACCTTCATATTGCAGGGTAGTGGGATAAAATGTGAGTGATGACTAACTGAGAGAGAAGCTTGCATACCTAGGTGTTAACATTTTGCTTTGACAATAGGAAGCAACCTTAGATTATTAAACAGTTGAGTGACAGGATTAATATGATGCTTTAAAGTAATTGGTCAAGCAGCAATATGTGAGATATATTGAAAGCAGGGGTAATGACCACGTCACCGTTATAGGTATAAAGTGATGAAATCCTAGGCTAGGGCCCTGATTATGGAAAGTTAAGGACAAATACCAAATTACAAGGATTATGTCGAAGGGTCATCAGGGGTTTGATAACCCATGGAATAACTTTAGGAATAGTAGATACTCAACAAATATTTGATGGATGAATAAATAAAAATGAGAGGTTGAGGAAAGGGAGGAATCTGAGGGGGTTGAATTAGATGATCTTTAAGTTTCCTTCCATCTTTAACATTGTAATACCATATAAAATTGGAATCATTTCCTTTCTGGTTTGATCAGATTGACTTTGAGGAACTCTGAGAAAATTAGAGATCCAGTATGGAGATAACTGGTGGATAGGGTCCTAGACCTGAAGTCAGACAGACCTGAGTTCAACTCTAACATCATACATTAAATTTTATGTGAGTCTGGTCAATAAACTGTTTGCCTTAGTTCAGTTTCCTCAATTGGGAAGTGGAGATAAAAATAACACCTACTTACCAGGGTGGTTGTGAAGATCAAATGAAATAATATTTAAAAAATTACTTGTCATATGTAGGTACTATGTAAATATTTATTCTTTTTTCTCCCCAAATATGATTTTTAAAAATCTTATTGATCTTTCCAAATCTATGCACAGTCAGTTGTTTAGTTCTCTAAGAATATTCCCTGATTTGATAGGTGAACTTTAGTAATTGTGTTAACAGGTTATCTAGGTAAGGCAGAGCAACTGGACTACTTAAATGGTCCTGTATACCTCATAGCAACTGAATCAATGGATTCTACCATTCAACCATCACTCTGATCCCAAGCCAAAGGTGTTAACAGAGTTATTGCTACATGCAGCTACACAGATTAGATGAGGAAAACTCATTTTGTATGAACCAGGGTTGAAAATTGAAAATGTTCCACTTTAACTGCTTTTCATGCTTGACACACTTCAAAAGCTATTCTTCTCCAAAACATAATCTAGTTTAGCTGGGTGTGCTTTTTCTCTTATTTAGAAGATTATTGGGTATATATGTGTTGTGAGTGATTGTGATGTATACAGACATGGTCCTACTGTAATCTTGCAGATTGGAAAGTCCATCCTGCAGAAGAGAGCATTTGGCCTCATGGTAATGTATCTTTGAACCTCCCCACAAATTCCCTGGCTACCAGATTCTTTCCAGAGAAGATAATTAATGCATGAAATTTATTCTTTCAGTGGCAGCAATGCTAGTTGCAATGGAATATATATTTATGGAGAAATTAGATAGGCACTCACATAGGGAAAGCAGCATGAACTCTGCATTATCTTTGTTTAGTCGGAAATGGCATGGGAAATGTGTACCAAGGCCATTTCCTCTGATGAAGGATCCATGACACATGTATCAATTATTTCCCTTGGAGACATACTTATACAATTGTTTCTTAACTTCCATCATTCCCCTCTGGATTGGGGGACACTGTTACATCTCTAGAGTATTGAAGAATGTATGTAAACATATGGGTTTCTTTCAGATACCAGTTACACTGAGGTTCTGATAGTAAAAGTCATAGAGAATTAATTGCCTGGCATCCAATGGGGCAGAAGCAATGACCTTGAAGTCTGGAGACCTAGATTTTTGTTCTAACTTAACCACTGAATATTTGAATACCTTGGGTCAAGTCAATACATCTTTTTGTGCTTCTATTTCTTCATCTGTCAAAGAAAAGTATCATGATTGCTCAAAATCCACAAATATGCTTTGTACCAGAGAGCTTTCCTGAAAAATTTAGGAATGTTTTAAGCTGATTAGCTTTCAAAGAAAGAAAAACAAAGAAAACAAAACTAATAAGCAGTATGTTGCTGAATGCCAAGTCCAAACCTGAAGTTAAGAATCAAATTAGTATTATAGAAATCTGGATTTATAGAAAAATCTTAGAACATCCTCTAGAAAGGCTCAAAAAAGTGAGCAAAAGATTTCTTTTTAGTCCATATATGTGACAGACCTTTTCTTGTTTATTTAACATGCCAGAGAAATGTAGATCAAGTCTGAGCTGAAGTACACACAGGAGAAATTGAGAAGCAGAGGAAGGTGAGTCTTTGCTTCTGTCTAACACTTGAAAGGTGCTAACTGGGCCAGAATTAAAGATACTTTCTCTTCAAAGGATATATTATTTTGCCAGTGAAGGCATCCTTCCCACCAATGCAAGTATAACATTCCATGGCCACCTCAGTAGACATATTCATGTATTGCTAAGACAACGCCCCCCCCCCCCCATTATCACCTAGTGGTCAGTCATCAGGTGTAAAGTTTATCTAAACTGAGTTAGGCTATTCCTCAGATGATATACAGTCCATAACTGGATCTGTATTTGAAGACTTCAAATTAGTAATGACCCAGACTTTGAAAAGTAAGAAAGGGTCGGTCACTTCTGTGATATGATACAAATTCTGAGTAGTGATTTAGGGGAGATCCCAGGCTACCAGAACTGCACAATTTAAACATGTATGAGTAGGGGGGAAATCCCTGTTTATGGTGGCTAAATGGCACAGAGGACAGGTACATGGAGTCAGAAAATCCAAGTTCAAAACCAACTTCACATGCTTACAAGGCATATGATGCCAGACCACTCCCTTAACCTGTTTTGCTCACTTTCCTCATATGTAAACTGGAAATAATAGCATTAACAACTACTTCACTGGTTGTTATGAAAACAAAATGAGACAATATATGTAGTCTACTTGGGACATTTAAAAGTATTCTGGAAATGTTAGCTATTTGCTATTTATAGTTATTTCAGTGATAATCCAGAAAACTCTAGGCAACCCAACAAAATTATTCTAGGAGACATGGTGGCCTGGAATTTGAGATTTGTCAAACTCTGGATTTAATTATATCTATATCTAGTCTGCCCTAGTTCTCATATTCTCATCTGGGTGCCAGGTACAGGAATCAAAAGAAGATATGGTATCCCGTCTTATAAATACCAATAGAATTCAAAATGCACATTCCTAGATTAAGTTGTGTGGGTGATTCTAAAACCACTTCAGAAAAGCATCAGAAAGGGTTATAGAGAGACTCTCCGTGTGTAGGCTAGGAGAAAGTTATGTTGGTTTGATGCCTCTCTTGACCTCCTTAGGCTTGGGAAATGTATTATATATAAGTGGACAATACACAGAGCAGATTCTGGAGGTCTTTCTATTAGAAATGAGATTGCCCTCAAAGTTGCCCCAACATCTCTGTGACAGAGAGGCCAGGAAAAAGGGACATTATCCATGCTGCTGACTCTTCTCACATTCCTGCAATCCTTGAGACTTATGTGGCAGGCACAGAGATGTTGCATCAAGTAGATATAGTCTGGCAGAAAAGATACCATGCATGATTGAATATATATAATCCAAGGTCTGTTAAAGACTAGGAACTATCAATGAATCATTTTCATTATATTGGGAAAATAAAATGGAATGAGGGGAAGGAAGTTTTGTACATTCAAAAAAAGCTTTAATGGCCCTTTTTTACAGCAGCATTATATTGTTAATTCCAATCCATCTCCCAACTCTCCACCCACATTAAAAGTGAACAAAAGAAAAAAATCGTAATAAAGAAGCCTAATAAAGAAAAATAAATCCACAGTGGCTAAAATATGACTTTTTCCTGTACCCTGAGTCCATTATCTCTCTGTCAGAAAATACTAATTTTTCAAAAGAGATCTTCTGAAGGCATGATTGGGCATTATATTTAGCAGAGTTCTTAAGACTTTCAAAATTGTTTTTTTTTTCTTTGCCATATTATCTTTGTATAAATTATTTGTGTAATTCTACTCACCTCATTCTTTATTGTTCACACTACCCAAGTTTCTCTAAAATTAGATCACCTTTTACATCATTGTAATAACTCAATAATATTCCATTACATTTAAATAGAATGTCAGCCATTTCCCAATTGATGAATACTCCACTTAGATTCTAAATCCTTTCCTCTCCTCTCCTCTCCTCTCCTCTCCTCTCCTCTCCTCTCCTCTCCTCTCCTCTCCTCTCCTCTCCTCTCCTCTCCTCTCCTCTCCTCTTCTCTCCTCTCCTCTATATTTGAATGCTTTCCCCCTTATGCCTTCCATAGAAAGTTCCAACCTTTTCTTCTTTATTTGCAATATTCCTATTATGCTTCTTTCTCTTTCTCCTCTTCAAAAACCTAGAGTTAAACCAATCCTCCTCCAGGTCTTTTATTATTATTTTTAAAATTTTAACTTTACTAGCCTTTGAATGCATAATGATTATTAAGGATCATTTATTTTTTCTTTCTCATTAGGAAATGTGACATCACAAAGCCTCTTCCAATTGTTCAGATAAGTTGATCTTTCTAGATAGTTCAAAGTTCTAATTCATATCTAATCAATTCATGATAAATGATTGAAAATCCTCTATCTTATTAAAGGTGTGGTGTATTCCCCACACCTCCAGCCCCTCCTCCTGGTAGTAGTATTATGTTTAGCTTTTCATATAAGTTATTCTTTGTTGTAAAAGTTTGTGTTTTTCTTTTTAAACCCTTACCTTCCATCTTGGAGTCAATACTGTGAATTGGCTCCAAGGCAGAAGAGTGGTAAGGGCTAGGCAATGGGGGTCAAGTAACTTGCCCAGGGTCACACAGCTGGGAAGTGTCTGAGGTCAGATTTGAACCTAGGACCTCCCGTCTCTAGGTCTGGCTCTCAATCCACTGAGCCACCCAGCTAGCTGCCCCCAAAAGCTTGTTTTTACCTTTTGTAAGATCATGTCCCAAGATCTTCTCTCACTTAGAGTGGAAGTTGACAGGTCTTACATGATCTTGACTGGTTCCTTGGGAGTTGACTTACTCCTTTCTGGATGCTTGCAATATTTTTTTAATATGTTAGCTATCCACTTGAACTATGACATTGCTGGCTGTTTTTTTTTTTTTAAAGAGGTGATCTAAATGTTTTTCCTATCTTTATTTTGCTCTCTGTTTTTCAAAGATCTGGACAGATTTTGTGAAATATAGTTTCTAAGATTTTTTAAATCATAATTTTCATAGAGTCCTATGGTTCTTATAATGTCTCTCTAGCCCACAGTAAGTGCCACATAAATGTTAGCTATTATTAATATTACATATATTACATATATATATATATATATATAATTGTTTTTATTTCATCTCTCCCAATAGAATGTGAACTTTAAAGCAGAGATGGTTTTTCTTAGTTTGCATTCTTACTACTTACTATATCTGGCACACCATAGGTGCTAAATACATATGTATTATCTATGTTACTTGCATACTAGGATAATGAAAGGAATATATATTGAATTATTTCTGCAACTGTGTTTAGAATTAGGGATTCCAATCAGTTTGCTGACTTTTGTACATATTCCATTGTTCTTAGGAACATCAGAGAATCTCCCCACCACTACCATCTACCCCCAAGACCCTGGTAAAAAGAAAGGCGAGATGATGAAGCTTGTCTTTTTCAGTAAATAAGAACTGTTTTAGACTAGCAGTTATTGTTAATGACATAACTCTAAATATGTGACCTTCCACCATAACCTGCAGGGTTAGGATGGGTTGAGAGTTTTGATGGATCATTTCCCCAATTGGCTATTGATAAATTAGAGATATTTTCAGATATCCAAGGGAGGGGTTGGATAATGAGCCCCCAAAATGTACTTGTTGACCTGTGCAAGGGAATTTGTGAGCTTCGATAATTTTGAGGATCATAGACCATTAATTTATTGGTTTCTACTAGCATACTCAATAAATTGACATTATTACCCAGAAGCCAGCCTCTTAGAATTTTTGATTGGCACAATATAAAATGACAAATTCATAGCTCTAGAGCTGGAAGGTATCTCATGGGTCATATAGTTTAATATGTTAATTTTACAGATAAATAAACTGCGGTTGAGAACCTAGTATCAGTCTAGATCACAGTTCTAAATTTAGGTGTTGATTTTTAAAATTGTATTTAATTGATTAATTAAGAAAAATTTTCCATGGTTATATGATTCACCTTCTTTCTCTTCCCTCATCCTACCCCCTCCATAGCCAACAAGCAATTTCAGTGGGTTTTACATGTGTCATTGATCAAAACCTATTTCCATATTCTTGATATTTGCACCAGGGTGATTGTTTAGAATCTACATTCCCAATTGTATCCCCATCAACTGATGTGATCAAGCATTTATTTTTCTTCACTGTTTCTACTCCTATAGTTCTTTTTCTGGACATGGAAAGTATCCCTTCTCATAACTCCCTCAGAATTGCCCTGGATAATTCCATTTCTGCTAGTAGAGAAGTCCTTTATATTCTATTGTGCCATAGTGTATCAGTCTCTGTGTATAATGCTCTCCTGGTTCTGCTCCTTTCACTCTGCATCAATTCCTGAAGGTCATTCCAGTTTACATGGAATTCCTCCAGTTCATTATTCCTTTTTGCACAATAGTATTCCATCACCAACAAATACCACAATTTGTTCAGCCATTTCCCAATTGGAGACCATCCCCTCATTTTCCAATTTTTTGCCACCACAAAGAGTGCAGCTATAAATATTTTTGTACAAGTCTTTTTCCTTATTATCTTTTTGGGGTACAAACCCAGCAGTGCTATGGCTGGATCAAAGGGCAGACAGTCTTTTAGCACCCTTTGGGCATAGTTCCAAATTGCCCTCCAGAATGGTTGGATCAATTCACAACTCCATCAGCAATGCATTATTGTCCCTATTTTACCACATCCCCTCCACATTTATTATCTTCCTTTGCAGTCATGTTAGCCAATCTGTTAGGTGTGAAGTAGTATCTTAGAGTTGTTTTGATTTGCATTTCTCTAATTATAATAGATTTAGAACACTTTTTCATGTACTTATTGATAGTTCTGATTTCTTTATCTGAAAATTGCCTATTCATATCTCTTGCCCATTTGTCAATTGGTGAATGACTTGATTTTTTGTACAATTGATTTAACTCCTTATATATTTGAGTGATTAGACCTTTGTCAGAGGCTTTTGTTATAAATATTTTCCCCCAATTTGTTGCTTCCCTTCTAATTTTGGTTACATTGGTTTTTATTGTACAAAACCTAATTAACTTAATGTTATCAAAATTATTTTTTACATTTTATATTTTTTAAACTTTTGCTTTGTCTTAAAATGCTTTAGTGTGGAGGCTGCCAGATCCTGTATAATAGGTCACCCTCTATGGATTCTTTAAATGTGTATTTTGTCCTCTTGTTGAAGAACATCTGGGAGGTTTTCTTGGATAATTTATTGAAGTATGGTGTCAAGATTTCTGTTTATTTCCATATTTTCAGGTAGGCCTATGATTCTCAAATTGTCTCTCCTGGACCTGTTTTCCAAGTCAACCATCTTTTCAGTGAGATATTTTATGTTTCCTTCTATTTTGTCATTCTTTGGACTTTGCTTTATTAATTCTTGCTGTCTTGTGAGATCCTTAGTTTCTACTTGCACAATTCTGGTCTTTAAAGACTGGTTTTCAGCTATGATCATTTGCTTTTCCTTTTTGGTTTGGTCTATCCTGCTTTTCATGGCTTCCAATTATTTAATTCTGGTCTCCAATTTGCTAATCATTTCATTTGATTTCTAGGCTTCTTTTTCCAAGTGGAAGTTTCTGTCTTTTAAACTGTTATTTTCTTTTTGAACTATGTCCCACTTTTCTTGCCAAGTTTCTTCTATCTTTCTCATTTGGTTCATCATCTCAAATTTAAACTCCTCAAGAGCTTGTGACCAATTTCCATTTTGGGGTGTGTGTGTGAAGGTTTGGATGTATTTACTTGTTTGTTATCCTCTGTTGTCTCCTCTGTGGTCTGGATTTTTTGACACAAAAATTACCCAGGGTTAATGCCTTTCTCTCTCTCTTGTGTGTGTGTGTGTGTGTGTGTGTGTGTGTGTGTGTGTGTGTGTGTGTGTGTGTCTGTGGTTGAAGATAGTATTTCGTGGGTGTTATTGGCCATTGATTTGTTGGCTTTTCCTTCTCTTCCCAATCAGAAATCTGAGTGAGGAGGACAGTCTCTCTGTATATCAAGTCATGGAGCAGTTTTTGCCCTGAGGTTATTTTTTGAGTCTCTGTGGCATCTTCTGTGTGCCCTTCCTTTCTGCTCTATCTCTGTTCCCAAGGTCTGTGTTCCTCAGCCTCCTGGAGTCCCAAGTCTTGCTGCTCTCAGGGGTAAGTCTATAGTGTTCTCAGCCAGCTCCTGAAAACCTAGAGATTTCCCTGCACTTGCTCTGATTCTGGTGCTTTGGCTCTGACTTAGGCACCTTAGTTGAAGAGGGGGAGGGTTGATCAGCTTGCATTTTGGTGGGATTTATTTAACCTCCAAATCCCACCTTTCTTTAAGGCTGTGTCCTACAGTGGAGCCCCTTCACTCATCTGATTTTTTTTGTCCTTTTTAGGCACTTTATATTGATTGGTGGGTAAGGAGAGGAAGAGCCTTGCAATCATCTTAACCAGGAAGTCCCAAGGAATGTTAGGTGTTGATTTTAATATTTATCCATTTGATCTTTGCCTTGTTCAGTGATGTTTTTCCATTCTAATGAAAACATTTGGTCAATCATACTTTTGGGGTTATTCTTCCTCACTTCTATTTTCCTTATGTTCTTAATCACAATCAATAATCTCCAATGTCATCCTTCAACTGGTGAGTAAACAAAGTATCATTAATGATCAGTTTGATTAGAAATGTACTTCAGATTGTCTTTTATTCTTTAATAATTTTATCTTTTCTTGTTTATCAGTAAATTGATTTAGCTATCAAAACATTTCTAAGTTTTATTGCATGCATTATTTTGTTTTTTTAAATATTCTTAGTAATAAAGTCATTCTAGTGGGTCTATGACTAATTCTGTACAAGGTAATTGCAATTAAATCCACATAAAAGATGGCTTAGAGGAATATGACCTCTGTGTACTTGATAACTGCAGTTTAGGGCAAAACCTGTAGCTACGATGCGTGAAAAACATCTTAGTTCATTAAGATCAAAGGAGTTAGTCACTTGTTCACAAGGCTAATTTCTCTAGCCAAAAGTATTTATGCCAATTAACTGCTTTTTAGAGCCCTCTGCTTGAATTGTTAACCTTCAGATAAGCTATCTCAGGGGAAATTACTGATGACATAGCCACTTGTCTCAAATTCATCTGCCTGATCTTTATTGAACTTGATGCGAAAACATTTAAATGATAATTGAAACACTAATTAAGCCCTTTGTTTGGGTGCTCCATCTAGGGTTTCAAAGAGAAAGGTTGACTTATTGATGACAATATCAATAGCTAGAAGCTCTAGGTGTTAACCAGGTTTTGGCGAGACTACTTTAATTCCATTCTGGGTTGCCCTTATATTTATCCTTGTGTATAAAACTCTTTTTATAGGTGTATTCATCAGCCAGCAAATACAACCCAGGAGATGGGAATTTCAATCTCAATTGATGTGAAAAAGTCCTTTATGTTCATCTATAAACATACTTTAGAATTTGGGAATAATCATATTTTACTGTCTTCATTACTTGTAGATAAATGTATAAGAAAATAATTGTTACACTCAATGGAATTTGGCATATTTGAATCATATGTTGATACCTTTGTGGATAAATGCTCTCAAAGGGATTATTTGGTGTTCCCCATTTATTTCATATAGATTTTTAATGTTGATTTCTTTAACTTGGCTTACTAGGCAAGGAATTAGCTTGAAGAAAAAAAATCCAGGGGTAAATTGTCAAATCATTTTGAGATCTAAATATTCATCTCTTCACCAGGATAATAAACCAAGGCAAAAAACAACACTAAAATGTCAAAATGTTTAACTGGTATATGTATAGGTAATGGGAAAACAATACTTGCCAAATAGGTACAGAATCCTTCCATTCTTTTTTCTCTCCCTAATCCCAACCTTGTACCAGAGTAACTTTTGAAATTAGTCTTTCCAAAAGAGTCATACTGTGACAAAGGGACTCAAGAGTTCAATCTTCTCCTATAGATAGAGTATATTCTTTTTTCCCCTATCCATACAATTTTATTTTATTTTTTTACACATTCCATTATATTCAATTTGACCTCAAAGTTCTATCTATATATATTCTTTCAACTACCCAATTAATTATATTTTTTCTTAAGGTTTATATGTACCATTTTCCCTTATAAGAAATAAAGTTTGACCTTATTAAATCCTTTATAATTGATCTTTCATGTTTATCTTCTTATGCTACCTCTCATTCCTGTGGATCATATTTTCTGTTTAGTTCTGGCCTTTTCTTCAAGAATATTTTAAGGTCTTTTATTTCATTAAATAGCATTTTTTTTCTTGTAATGATATTCAAATTTGCTGGGTATGCCACTCTTGGTAGTAAATACAGATCCTTTGATCTTTGAAACATTGTATTCCATGTCTCTTGTTGTTTTAGTGAAGTTGCTAAATATTTTGTTATACTGATTGTAGCATCACAGTATTTAAATTATTTGTTTCTAGTTACTGGAAGTATTTTCCCCTTAACCTAAGAGTTACAAAACTTAGTTATAATGTTCCTTTGAGTTTTCTTGTGGGGATCTGTTACAGACAATGCTCCACTAGATTCTTTCAAGTTCTACATTATCTCCTAGTTCCAGAACTTCAGCGTAATTTTCTTTAATAATTGTTTGAAGTATAGTGTCTAAACTCTTTTTTTATCATAAGTTTCAGATAGTCCAAGAATTCTTGTATTTTCTCTCCTTGATCCATTTTTCTGGGTAATTTGCTTTTGCTTTTGTAATAAAATATTTCATATTCTCCTTTATTTTGATTGTTTTGTTATTTCTTATTGTCTTAAGAAGTTTTCAGTTTCCCTTTGCCCAATTCTAACTTTTAATTAGTTATTTTCCATGGTGAGTTTTTTAATATCTTTTTCTAATTGGTTAATTTTTCATATTTTTCTTTATTTTCTTCCATTGCTTTCATTTTCCCTATTTTTTCCTCAACATCTTTCATTTGATTTTTAGTTTTTTAAGCATTTACAAGAACTTTTTGAACTTGCATCCATTTTACATTTTTCTTTAAAGTTTTAGAGGTAGATGTTTTAGTTACACTGTCTTCTAAATTTGAACCTTGATCCTTCTTTATAAAATTGTTATATATACATATATATTTATGCATATTGTAAACCTTAAAATTTCTTAGACTTGTGAATGTTGGAAATTTCACCATTGGAAGGTTTCATGCTTGTAGGGAATTTCCTACTGATAGTGGGAACTCTATTGGAATGTGAACCCCATTGGCATGGGAGGTTCCTTCTCCTCCCTACTTAAGATTACTTTAGGACAGAAACCTTTTGCTGAACAATGGCAAGGGCTTTGACCTATGCTTAAGCATAGAATAGGAAGTTCTTTGAGTCATGATTGATTTTAGAATTGATACAATAGAGATACTTGGAATGACAGAACCAGGTCTTGGAACTTACAATCTCCACCCTACTCAGGGTAACAGGATTTAGGAAGGGCTGTAGCAAAGTATCAAGATTTAATTATTTGAGAATATGACCTTCAACAGACATGTACAAAGCCGCAGACCTCTGGGCGGTCCTGGGTTAAGCTAGAGCCACCATTGGCACAGGGAAGACATGGACAGTGATTGGTAGATGTGAGAACTGAGGGGAGGGAACTTGGATGGTTTCCTTAAAGATAGCGGGGTCTGAGGGCTGGGGGAAAAGTTGGAGAGGTTTTGCTCTGAGAGGTTGTGCTCTGAGAAGCTTGCTCTGAAGGAAGCTGGAGGTGGAGGCCCCTGAGACTGTTTCTCCATTTTGGTCACGTGAGTGATAGGAACTTATCTCTTTTCTTTGCCTCAGCTATCTAAGGGCTTGGGCCTTTTGGCCCAGCCTAAACAGAGGGGGTATTTAAGCCCTATTCCCTTCTCTCCCCTTTCTCTCTCTCTCTCTCTCTCTCTCTCTCTCTCTCTAATACCTTTCTTCCTCCTGTTTGTAATTAAACTCCATAAAAGGTTGACTGCTGACTTGAGTTTTCATTAAGGAATTACATAGCTGAATTCCTTGGCGACCTTAAATTAATATATATCAGTCTTTTAAAGTGATTTCCTTGTCACAATATATAGTTGGGTTTATATATATATTTATAGATAGATAGATACATATATACATACATACACATACACACATGTATAGTTGGGTTCTTTCTCTTTTGTATACTCATTACAAAATTAATAGCATATTTTTTTAATTATCTGGTTCTTCACCCCGTGTGTGTATGTGTGTGTGTGTGTGATATCTCAGAGTTTAGCTTTTTTGTTTGTTTGTTTGTTTGTTTGTTTCCTTTGGGGAGCTTTGTCCTCTTTTTTTCCTGATTTCTACATTACAGGGTCCTAGAAAAGCTATCACTTTCAATGCTCATACCCTCTGTGGATTTCTCTGGAGTCTGTAAGTATACACTTCTCCCTCTGTGCTGGAGATGCTCCATTCTCTTCGGTTTCTTACCTCCCTTCAATCACACTTGCTGGTGTGTGTGTGTGTGTGTGTATTTTCACTATTCCTTCTCCTCCTCCTCTTATGACCTGAGATAGTGTCTAGTTAGTGAATTTGGGCCCTACAGTCTTCATTTAGTCAGCTGCCCAACTCCCACAAGTCAACTGGTTTAAGATTCTGAAGCTAAAGCTGTAGCTTACAAAGCTGTCTCTAGGCCCTAAGCTTGTTTATTCAGTTGTTAGATTTCCACCTGGAGCCCTCCCAGCTTTCCTAATTGTCTTCTGTAGTTGATTGTTTCTCCACCAACTTTTACCTATTTTTGCTTCTTTAAAGTTCACTGAGGGGCACTATTTTTAATTATTTGTGGGGGAATTTGGAGAATGAGGTCATTTTCTGTGTATTCCATCATCTTTACACAATGAATTTTCTTTTAAAGTTTCATTTTGAGGTTTATTGTGTGCTTAAGCCAATGTTTCATGTATTCAATAAAAATGATAGCTGTTCAATGGGAATGGTATCTGATTGCCATTGTATTCTTTTCTGTTTACAGGAGAAGATTTAACTATGGTGTATAGGGAGAGAGTTCATCTACCACCACAGATCCTTTCAACCAGAAAGCTCTCTCTTTAGGGACAAATTGGTTGTTATTTGGGGCCAATTGACTAGAGAGAGATTTATGGTAATGTTCTGAAGAGTGGAGCCCAAACTGTAGCAAATAGATTTTAACCAATAAACTACATGAGGTCATTTTTTGAGAATAGCAGTAAATAACATTAATGGGGGAGGTAATCCCCATTTTAAAAAATGCATCTTTTTTCCAGCCTCTTTTAGGGAAAAAGAACTAGGGAATATTCTTGGATAGTTCTGGAACAGAAAACTTCAGCAAAATTCTGTAACCACCACTCTTCATTGAATTTCTAGTTACTGTGCATTAAAACAACTCATGGTTTGATTTGCTTCAATTATAATTATCCTGAGAATATACTTGGAGGGAGCTACTAGTATTAGGGGATTTTTTTAAAAATGAGGGGTGGAATGGGGAGTAGGAATAACAGTAGAACAATCAAAACTTAGTAAGGCTTCTTGCAAAAGTTCCAAGGTAGGGAAAATGTTGAATTCCTAATAAGCCAGCTAACATGCTACAAGTGGTTCTACTTCAAAGAAAACTATTACTTCTTATTATGTCTATAGAAAAGGTCAAAAAATACTCTCCTTAACAGAAATGTTTCTTCCTCCCAGGAAAGGCAACTGCCAAAATGGAAGTTATACTTGTGGTTTCAGTTTATAATAAACAACAAATGGATCTAATCTCATAGAGAAACTACTTTTTAGTCTTACTTCTACTGGTAGAAATTTTATTCAGCAGTAACTTATCAGCAGTTAAGGGTTATTAAATGAGTCTAGCAATTCCCTGAAGATACCCAGTCCTTTCTCTTTATTCAGTTTAGTTTTGGACCAATTTACTGTGTATTACTATTTGCCTTAGGAACAACAAATTGGACCCAGTTGTGCATTTTAATCAAGGATGGGAGAGGTGAAACAAATTAAATAATAATAGAGAAAAACTTCCTTCCCTATTTGTCCTTTTAATCAAAAGAAGAAATATAGTATGAACTTATGTAGTTAAGACTCTGCTTCCTAAATGTAAAATCACTTCCTTTCTCTCTGGCAAAGGGAACAGTGAAGGAAATGAACACAGGCAGGCCGATGTTCAGAGGAACTGCCACCTATTTATGTAAATGAGACCATTTTCTTAGCTGTAGCTTGGGTATTTGGACAAAGACATTGAACAAAAGAGAACCCCCTGAAATCATTTTATGACCCCTAAAATGAGCTTTTATTTATATGATTATTTTTAATGGTCAAGTAAAATCATTCTTACTTTATTCCTCAAATTAATTTTGGATAAATTTAAGTCAACTAGGACAATTCTAGACAAACAGCTCCAGACTTGATCAGAAAAGAAGTTTTAAATTCAAATCCAAAAATGCTCAAGATGACTAGGGTGGTTCTAAGTCATTCTGGGGATTTCTTTGTCTACATATGAGAATCCAGTAGGTCAGAGTTTGGGCTTGATCCTCTCTCACTCTCCATACTTAGGATATCAGTGATGTGATTTGAAGGACAAGGAAAAGAATTCTCCTTTGTCTCCTTTGTATATCCCTTAGCTGCCTGGAGTTCCATCATTAAAGAAACTTGCTGGGTTAACAAACACCCTCTTTTATGATAATATTACTTTTTAAGACAGCTTTAAGTAAACAATCAATCACTTCATATGAAAACATCTTCTTTGCTTCCATTAAAAAAATATGTTGCTTCCTTTTTAACAGCTGAGATGCCACAATAAGAGAATGGGAATTATTACGCAGGTAGAAGGGAAACTAATCTCTGAATACACAACATTACTGTGTTAATTAAAACATTAAATTGCATATAAGATGCTGCTGATCTGCATTGGAGGTAGGAGCTTCTTTATCTGGGAGATCCTTATACCAATGAAATCAAAGGACCAGAACCCATCTCTTTCCTCCTATCATATGTTCTGGGAATACAAACAGAAAAGTAAGACAGCCATTGTTCCCAAGTAATGTTAAATGGATGGGACGGTAGATGGTTGCTAATGTTCTAAGACATTTGGTATGTAATAACGTAAGTTGGAGTGATGGTGACGGATGGGTATGGGGGAAGGATTAGTGGAAGAAATGAAGGGAGAGGAAGTAGGAGTAATAATTTATGTAGTCTTTGCTTAGCAACAGATGTGGGAATAGATCTGCTTCCTTTATAAGGCCAACATTTCTGCTTTCAATGTTTCCTTTTTTCAAAAACTAATTTGGGTGTCTTTCAAAACTCCTTCTGACTTCATATTTTAGTTACTTTCTCTACCCATATGTTTATTACCTTTTTTAATTTTAATTTCAATTTTATTTTTTCTTTATTGTATTTGTTTATTTATTTAATTAATTTACTTTTATTTTTTTTGGTTACAATACTCACTTTATTTCCCTCCATCCCCTCCACCCACCCTTCCTGCAGCGGACTGGAAATTTCATTGGGTATTACTTGTGTCCTTGATCAGAATCTATTTCCATGTTGTTGATGTTTGCACTAGGATGTTCATTTAGAGTCTACATTCCCAAATATATCCCTTAGACCCATGTATTCAAGCAGCTGTTTTTCATCTGTGTTTCTATTCCAACAGTGTTTCCTTTTCATGTGGATAGTGGTTTGTCTCATAGATTCCACCAAGTTGTTCAGGATCACTGCATTGCCACAAATGGAGAACTCCATTACATTCGATTATACCACAGTGTATCAGTCTCTTTGTACAATGTTTTCCTGGTTCTGCTCCTCTCATTCTGCATCAATTCCTGGAGGTTGTTCCAGTTTCCATGGAATTCTTCTACTTTATTATTCCTTTTAGCACAATAGTATTCCATCACCAACATATACCACAATTTGTTCAGCCATTCCCCAATTGAAGGGCATCCCCTCATTTTCCAATTTTTGGCCGCCACAAAGAGTGCACCTATAAATATTGTTGTACTTGTCTTTTTCCTTATTATCTCTTTGGGGTACAAACCCAGCAGTGCTGTGGGTGGATCAAAGGGCAGACAGTCTTTTATCGCCCTTTGGGCATAGTTCCAAGTTGCCCTCCAGAATGGTTGGATTAATTCACAACTCCACCAGCAATGCATTAATGTTCCAACTTTGCCACACCTCCTCCAGTATTCATTACTTTCCTTTGCTGTCATGTTAGCCAATCTGCTAGGTGTGAGGTGATACCTCAGAGTTGTTTTGATTTTCATTTCTCTGATTATTAGAGATTTAGAGCACTTTTTCATGTGCTTATTAATAGTTTTGATTTCTTTGGCTGAAAAATGCCTGTTCATGTCCCTTGCCCATTTTTCAATTGGAGAATGGTTTGATTTATTGTACAATTGGTTTAGTACTTTATAAATGTGAGTAATTAGACCTTTGTCAGAGGATTTTGTTATGAAGATTGTTTCCAAATTTGTTACTTCCCTTCTAATTTTGGATATATTAGTCCTGTTTGTACTAAAACTTTTAATTTGATGTAATCAAAATTATTTATTTTACATTTTGTGATTTTTCTAGATCTTGATTGATTTTAAAGTCTTTCTTTTCCCAAAGATATGACATGCATACTATGCTGTGTTCACATAATTTGCCTATAGTTTCCTTCTTTATATTCAGGTCATTCACCCATTCTGCGTTTATCTTGGTGTAGGGTGTGAGATATTGATCCAAATCTAATCTCTCCTACACTGTCTTCCAAATTTTCCATCAATTTTTATCAAATAGTGGGTTTTGGTCCCCAAAACTGGAATTTTGGGGATTATCATAGACTGTCTTGCTGAGGTCATTTACCCCAAGTCTATTATACTGATCCTCCTTTCTGTCTCTTAGCTAGTACCAAATTGTTTTGATGACCATTGCTTTATACAATAGTTTGAGATCTTGGACTGTATGTCCTTCTTCCTTTGCATTTTTTTTCATCATTTCCCTGGATATCCTTGATCTTTTGTTCTTCCAAATGAACTTTGTTATGTTTTTTCTAACTCAGTAAAAATTTTTTTGGTTGTTCACTTGGTATGGCATTAAATAAGTAAATTAATTTGGGCAGGATTGTCATTTTTATTATGTTAGCTCATCCTACCCATGAGCAGTGTTTTTCCAATTGTTTAGATCTAGTTTTAATTGTGTAGAAAGTGTTTTGTAGTTGTGTTCATATAGTTTCTGTGTTTGTCTAGGCAGATAGATTCCTAAGGATTTTATATTGTCTAGGGTGATTTTAAATGGAATTTCTCTTTCTTATTCTTGCTGCTGAAATGGGTTGGAGATATATAGAAATACTGATGACTTTTTGCGGGTTTATTTTGTATCCTGTGACTTTGCTAAAGTTGTTGATTATTTCCACTAGCTTTTTAGTTGATTCTCTTGGATTCTTTAAGTATACCATCATATCTTCCACAAAGAGTGATAGGTTGGTCTCCTCATTGCCAATTTTAATACCTTCAATTTCTTTTTCTTCTCTAATTGCTACTGCTAGTGTTTCTAGTACAATGTTAAATAAGAGGTGATAATGGGCATCCTTGTTTCACTCATGATCTTATAGGGGAGGCTTCTAGTTTATCCCCATTGCAGATGATGTTTGTTGATAGTTTTATATATATATATATATATATATATATATATATATATATATATAGTTTATTATTTTTAGGAAAGGGCCTTCTATTCCTATACTTTCTAGTGTTTTCAATAGGAATGGGTATTGTATTTTATCAAAGGCTTTTTCTGCATCTATGGAGATAATCATGTGATTTTTGTCTGTTTGCTTGTTAATATGGTCAATTATGTGGATAGTTTTCCTAATACTGAACTATCCTTGAATCCCTGTTATGAATCCTACCTGGTCATAGTGAATAACCCTCGTGATGACTTATTGGAGTCTTTTTGCTAGTATCCTATTTAAGATTTTTGCATCTATATTCATTAGGGAGATTGGTCTATAGTTTTCTTTCTTAGTTTCTGACTTGCCTAGTTTTGGAATTAGAACCATATTTGTGTCATAAAATGAATTTGGTAGAACTCCTTCTTTGCTTATTCTCTCAAAAAGTTTGTATAATATTGGGGTTAGTTGTTCTTTGAATATTTGATAAAATTCATTTGTAAATCCATCTGGATGTGTGGATTTTTTCTTAGGGATTTCCTTGATGGCTTGTTCAATTTCTTTTTCTGATGAGGAGTTGTTTAGATAATCGATTTCTTCCTCTGTTAGTCTATGCAATTTATATTTTTGTAAGTATTCTTCCATATCACCTAGATTGCCATATTTGTTGCCATATAACTGGGCATAATAGTTTTTTTAATGATTGCCTTTATTTCCTCTTCATTAGAGCTGAAGTCTCCCTTTTCATCTTGGATACTGTCAATTTGTTTTTCTTCTTTTCTTTTTTAAATTAGACTGACCAGTACTTTGTCTATTTTATTTATTGATTGATTTTGATTTCTACTCCTAGTCCTGCCTTTCTTCTTTCACTATTTCCTTCTACACCAATGCTTCTTTTTAATCAGTCCCCCTAGGTCACTCTCTTATTTTACTTCCCTTTCTACCCCCTCCCTTCTCATTCCTCCTCCTTATTTTCTTTGCAGTCTTTTTAAAACTACCCCCACCTTCTTCCTCTCTAATACAGCTTCCCTCCCCACCAGTCCATTTGTTACCCTTCTACTTCCCTATTGGGCCAAATCTATTCTCTGCCCCAATGGATTGGTTTGTTCTTCCCACTTTGGCTCAATTTCAATGCACATAAGAGTTGAGTATTTCCTATCTCCAACCTCTTTACCCTTCCAGTGTATTGATGTTCAAACCCCTCCCACCATGAGCTCCTTTGGGACATATAAATTTACCCCTTTTTGTTTCTTTTCCCATTTCTTTTAGTATTAACCACTTTTTAGCTCTAGTTTTATATATACACATATATACATGTATATGTGTATTTATGCATACATATATCTATATATCTATTTATATCTTATTATTTCATCATATACAGTTTGTCACTGTTCCCTCTAAGTGTAATTCTTCTAGCTGCCCAGGTGATAACAACAGTTTTTAAGTGTTACCAATGACTTCTTTTCTTATAGGGATATATATCAGTTTCATTTATTGAGTCTCTTGAAAAAAAGGGTGTTTTTTTGTTTTGTTTTTTCCCCTCTTTTTTAATTACCTTTTGATCATTCTCTTGAGTTCTGTGCTTGGGCATCAAATTTCCTGTTCAGGTCTGGTCTTTCCTTTACAAATGCTTGGAATTCTTCTATTTTGTTGAATGACCATACTTTCCCCTGTAAGAATATAGTTAGTTTTGCTGGGTAGTTGATTCTTGGTTGTAGACCTAGTTTCCTTGTTTTCCAAAATATCATATTCCATGCCTTTTGGTCCTTCACTGTAGGTGCAGCATGACCCTGGGTTATTCTCACTGTGGTTCCATGGTATCTGAATGACTTCCTCTTGGCAGCTTGTAATATTTTTTTCTTTGGTCTGATAGTCCTTGAATTTGGCTATAACATTCCCGGGTGTTGTCAGTTGGGGATTAAGTACAGGAAGTGATCTGTGGATTCTTTCCATCTCCACTTTTCCCTCTTGTTCTAGAATATCAGGGAAGTTTTCTTGAATAATTTCCTGTAGTATTATGTCCAGACTTTTTCTTTTGTCATGGTCTTCTGGTGGACCAATGATTCTTAAATTGTCTCTCCTCGAATGATTTTCTAAATCTTCTGTTTTGTGAATGAGATGCCTCATATTTTTTTTCATTCTTTTGGTTTTGTTTTATTGTGTCCTGCTTCTTGTAAGGTCACTTGATTCTAGTTGTTTTATTATGGTTATTAAGACTGGATTTCATTCCTGTCTTTTTGGTCATCCTTTTCATTCCGGTTTGATTTTCTTTGGAGGTCATCTTTCATTCTCTTTATCTCATCTCTCATCTCCTTTGCCTCATCTTTCATATTCTTTTCTTCATCTTTCATCTCCTTTGCCTCATTTTTAAACTGGTTGATTTTGGCTTTCAAGACACTATTTTCTGTTTCCAGATGACTTATCTTAGTTTTTAAGTTCTTTTACCAATTGTCTTCAGCCTCTCTTAATTGTGTTTTGAATTGCATTTTGAATTCTTCCAAAGCCTGTATCCAATTAACTGCTGAGATTTCTGATTTATTGTTTGATGATCCCTCCTCCTATGTTCCATTTGCTCTCTGTTTGTTGCCTGTATAGAAGCTGTCGATTATAATTTTTTCTTTTTTTTTTGTTTGCTCATATTTACCCCTTCTTTACTCCCCTTATTTGTCTGTGCTCTTGCTCCTCTCATTTTTTTTTGGTTTGGGGGTTTTCTGTTCATATCCCTTCTTGGAACTGTGTCAGGAGATCTCTCCATGCAGTCTGTGGGGTAGGCATGGTAGAGTTTGAGCTTCCCTGTCCACTGGAGGCTTTTGATTGTATTAAAGTCCAGCAGTCTGTGAGGGAGAGGTGTTAGAGCTTGGGCTTCCCTTACTCTGAAGACTATTTATGGGATTCAGTTCAGCTGGGTTGGGCTCGATGTGCCCTGAGGCCAAAACCTCCTGGAGGGCTTGAGCAATATGGAGGGTCTCTGCTGCTGTGACCAAGCTGCCTGCTCTTAGCTTCCTCTCCTGATCCTTCTCCACCACCTGTATCCAATGCTCTGAGCCTGGCACAGTCCTGCCCGCAAGAATACACTCCAGACCAGAGCCTTTTTCCACCCAGAAGTCCCCACTGTCACTTGAGGCTTATAGCTCTCGGTAGGTAGGGGGAGGGTTGCTGGGACCTTCCTTTTGCCTTCCCCTTAAACCCAAGTGTTCTCAAATTCATGCTTTTAGGGCACATACCTTTTGAATTTAATCCAGTAGGAGGGTTCCTTGGCTCTGTCTTGTTCTTAGGTTGGATTTTCAGTCCCGTTGGGACATTTAGTTTGTAATTGGTAAGGAAGGGTATTCAGAGTTCTGAACTTTTGCTGCTTCTACTCCCCCACCTTGTTTCTGCCTCTAAAAGAACCTCATTTAAAAAGAAATTAAAAAAATGGTTTAGTGACTGTCACCAACTGTCATCAACTCTCAGTTTTGAAGTGACCCAATTATAACTCCTGAGACTAGCAGCCTTTTTCACTGACTCTGCCTAGGAGTTTCCACACAGGATCAAAAACATCTTGATTCCTGGGGGGGGGGGGTACAAGTCATTTACCAATTGCCACTCTGGTATGTTACAAAACTGAGGAAGAGAGGCTATTGTAAAAAGGAGGCTGCACTAGGGCTCTCAGATTATAGGATCTAGCCATCTTAGACCCTGGTTAGAAACAAACTTGTGGGGATAACAACCATCTTCTAACTGTTAACTCCTGGCAGTTAGAGCCTAGAAAAGATCTAATGGAAACATGTTACAACTAATACTATGGTCTGCTGTGCTAGGAATAATTGCAATTTTGGGGGGCTACTGTATCATTTATAATACAGTGGCAGGGATGATAGACAATGTTCTGGGGACATTAATCAATATGACTATGGGATGGACACAGTTACAAATGAATTATCTAGATGTGAATTACCTCTGGCAAATCATACCCCAAGTATACGTTGTGTTTGGGGCAGGGACTAACATCTTAAAAAATATAAAAGCTGCTGCTGACCTGATTTTCCAAAAGAAAACTGTATATGCTTTAGTCATTGATAATATATTAGAGGCATTGCTTGGTGAGATCCCTATTATAACTGAGATGTGCCAGGATTACATGCAAAGTAAACAAGGCATGGGGAAGGGAACTGAGAAGGAGACTGGGGATGTGATGGGACAGATTAATAAGCATGATGTAGTTACTAATACTAATACTGGGACATCATTAGGAGCAATAGGGGGATATGACCTTGCCAATAACATACAGGCACAAAACAACAAGGTATCAATTAATGCATCTGCTAACAATCTTGAAAATGCATCAAAGGCTCAAAAGATTATGCCTTTGCACGATGTAATTAAGGTCACTGATAACTCTGGCATTTTACATGCAAAGGTTCATAAGTCATTCACCACCGAAGACTTAAAGTCTTTACATTAAAGCATGCCTAAATTTTTATTAGAGCCTCATCTCGCAATTAAAGAACTAAAAAGATAATTTTATTTCTATGAACCAAATTTTGACGATGTAGTAATTCTTTTATCTGAACTTTTTACACCCTAGGAACATAAAAACTTTATTGAGCAAACTAGAAAAGATTCTTCACTCATGAGCTGGCCAGAAGTTTTTGAAGATCTGGATTTCTCTAATCCAAGATCAATGACTTATCTAAGAAAATGCCACAAGGATCTATTGCAGGGAATGAAACAATTGTCAGAAAGACCCAATGCATGGGGAAAATTTACAGATTATCCTAAGAAAAAAATGAATATCCAAGCACATTTATTGATCGCCTTATTGAAAAAAATGAGGGACTGTTTAGGCTTTAACCCTGATTCAAAAGAATCAGAGGCACACGTGAGGAGACAATTTCTCAAGGGCTGTGATAAGCACTTGAAGGATTTCTTTAGGAACTATTGCCCCGAGTTTGACACCATCTCACTTAATGAATTTAGGGATACTTCCACCTATCTCCATGATTTCAAAGGAGTTCAAGAAAAAGAAAAGGATGATCTAAAGAAAAAAGCTCCAAGAGATCTCTAAAATATTAAGGCAGAAAGAATTAGAAGAGGTTAAGAATCTGGCTACAATTAAGACATTTAACAGACAAACCACGCTGTAGAGACAGACACTCCAAAATCAACAGAGGGTACAAAGAGATACCAGGACTTGGTTTTTGTGTTCTCATCAAGGACATATAGTAAGAAACTGCCCGTTGAAACATCACTATGAACAGGGGCAAAATAAGAGAGATTGAAAAGGTCAAAATGCATATTATCAGAGAAAAGCATATAATAACAAAAACTATTGGGAGACAGGACTCTAATAACATGCAGTGTTGCTCTCACTGAAGACTTAGAGAACAGGAGACCCCAGACCTGAAATCCATGGAAGCAGCAATAGCCTCTGGAGCAAAACCCCGTTATTCAGAAGGTGAGGAAAGGTATAATCATTATACTGCATGATGCCAGGGTCTAGCATTATCTACTAACAAAGAGATAAATTTTGGAGGTATCCCAGGGAGAAAGATGAGGGCATAAGCATAAAGTGCAAAAAGGGAGATGGCAAAATGTAAAAAGAAAACTAAAATTTTAGTGGTAGAGAAACAGATAGTTGGGCAAGATGCCAAGGGAAACAACTTAAGTACAAAACAAATATATAATTGAAATGGAGAGTGAAATTGCACAGATAATAGCAGACATGAAACATGACATTTATGGTTCACAATACATGGGCACGCTAAACTGCATGGAGAAAATCAAGGAACAGATTAAAACTTTTTTGGAAAATGTTTTATGCTGCAGAATGGATCTAGGTAGTGGAAAATCAAACAGGGCTAGCAAATATTTAAAACAACAATTTAAGTATCCATACCATTCTGACAAGATAGCCGAATGAGACATTGTTGCAAGAGACTTTGAAGCTGATACATTTATGCATCTAAGATGGGAAAGAAAGAGAAATGAGGGGAGAACTAACTTAAATCCAAAAGCAAAATACTTTTAACCATGAAATCTTATAATACTCAAAGACTCCAGTTCTGGGGATGGGTTTAGCACTTATCAATACCAAAATTCCAATGACTGTCTATTCCCTGAACCAGAGATTGCAAAAACAATTTAAGGGAGTGGGAACAGAAGAGATTTTGATAGTGAAACATCATCCAAGCAGGTCTCAAACTGAAATTAACAGAAACCTTTCCTCTGAGCAAGCTGTTAGCTCACAGACAGCAGTGGTCCAAAGTGATACAGAGCTAGTTAATAATAGTGCATTGAATAAGGGTGGAATAACTAAAGAGGGTATGGTAGATTGCACTATAACATCTACAAAACCTGCATTACAAACCCTGGGGCAAGAAAGTAAAGATGATAATAGGAAACCTGTGCATGCAAACAACACAATAGCTAGTTTGAAATATGAGGCAGAGATACAAGAACCATATGTATGGATCAAAGTGGGAGATCAAACTTACAAGACTCTTATTGATACAGGGGCAGCCAGATCCATATTAAAGTCATTCCCAGAGGATACCACATTAGAGGGTATGGGTTCAGTGGCAGGTGCTACAGGTCAGATAGAATGAGTCCTGCAATTGAAATCTAAGATTGTACATACATTCCTTCTAATACCAACGTGTCCAGACAACCTTTTGGGACATGATTTTCTTCGTAAAATTGGGGCAACTTTACAATGTGAGCAATCAGGGAACATAAACCTCCATTTACCAAAACAATCCCTGACACATTATCCTCTATTATTTTTGGAACAACTTGAAGAGATCATTGATCAGCAGCAGGCTATTACATCTCTTTATGACATTCCTACAGACATTCCATAGGGTGTATGGGCAGCACATAAGAATGATGTGATGATTAAATCAGTACAACCAGTAAAGAGAGAAGTCAAAGTTTGCATGCCTCCCAAGATCCCTCAGTATAAGTTCAGCAAAGAAGCTGAAGAAGGCATAACACCTATTTTCAACAGCTTGTTGAAAACAGGGCATATTGAGACACACAGTGTCAGAATATAATAGCCCAATACTAACTATTAAAAAGAGCAAGCCAAATTCTGATGGTACAGTAAATTGTTGATTTCTGCAGGATCTCAGAGCAATCAATAATAACTAAAGAGGGTACAGTAGATTGCACTCTAACATCTACAAAACCTGAAACATCTACTAGTTATACAAGTGCATTACAAACCCTGGGGCAAGAAATTAAAGATGATAATAGAAACCTGTGCATGCAAAAAACACAATAGCTAGTTTGAAATATGAGGCAGAGATACAGGAACCATATGTTTGGATCAATAAAACCCATACCATCACACCATCTCTTAATGACATTATTTCTGAGATTCCTAGCAATGCATTATGGTATACCATAATTGACTTAAGCAATGCATATTTTAACGATTCCTATCCATACTGATAGCCAAAAATATATTTGCATTCTCGTGGAAGAAAAATCAGCTCTGCTAGACTGGTTTAGTGCAGGGCTGCTATGAGAGTGCATCGATTTTCTGCCAGCTGCTTAAAAGAGACCTAGAAAATATAAAATTCAAACACAGCAAGCTAGTGTATTATGTAGATGATCTGCTTCTGGGATTCCCTGATGCAAAATCATGCCTAGAAGACTCAAAGAGGCTGCTAATTGAATTGTACAAAAGAGGACATAAGGTCTCAAAAACAAAATTGCAATGGGTTCTTCCAAAAGTTGAGTACCTAGGTTTTGTCCTGGAAAAGTGCACGAGGAAAATAGCCAGTTATAGAATAGCAGATATACAGAAACTAGGTATTTCACATACAAAAAGACAACTTAGGACATTCCTGGGCACTACTGGGTTCTGAAATAGAATATGTAAACTGAAGTAAACTACTACTTGTTGAAATAGAGAAAGGTAAATTAAGGGAACTGTTTCTTCTGCAATGACTGCTGTTCTCTGGCTTGTGACTAGAGAGAACTGCTAAGGAAGCCTGAGTTCTGCTTATTTTTAATGGAGGTAGAATTGAGAAATACTGAGGGATGCTGCCATACAGGGATGCTGGTACACAGGGTACTGCTCTGGGGTTTACTCTGGGATTTACCTACTGGTCCCTACTGATGGCTAATGGACAAAACTATTTTCTAACCTCCTTCCTCCCTCACCCTCTCCCTTAACCACCCTCTTCTGGAAGCCTTTGGCTTTCCTCCCCCCACCCCTTTTGAGTGGACTATCAAATACTCTAATTTTCTTTCTCATCTAAGGGGTTTATTGTGATAACAGTATGGGAAACTGAGGTGAGAGGGATGAGGATGTCCCTAACTACAAGGGGAATTTTAGGAGGGTTTGAGGAAGTAGTCCAGTCACAAAATGTGACTCTAAGACAATTAGAGGGATGGAGGACTACTGTTTGAATCTTCTTCTTCACTAAGAAAAGTCTCTTCTTCAGCCTGGTTTTCTTTCCTCCAATTCTTAGTCAGTAAAATCTCAAAGAGAGCAAAGCCCCAAAATCAAAGCCAAGCCCCTCAAGGGTCCTCCAGCCAGCTTCCACTTTTAGAGAGAAAATCAGATTCTCCTCCTAGCCAGCTCAACTCTCAAAGAGAACCCAAAGTCCCAAAGTTTCTCCCTTGATCAGCTTCAACTGCCCACAGTCAAAGACCAAGTCAAAAGCCTTTTAGATCCTGCTTCTTCTCTCAGTGTGGCCAGAAACCCCCAACTGCCATTCCTGGGAACATTCCATTGGAACCTTCTCTTGATCGACAGCTAGGTCTCCAACCTTGCATCTTGGTTTACAAGTTCTCTCTCTCTCCATGCCTCTATCACAGTTCTCACAGCATTATATCTCAGGATATTAACATATTTCCAAGTGTCTCACAGATCTAATGAAAGATGAGGTTGAGGAGGCATTGAAGCTCACAAAAGAACATACATGCTCTGTCCACTTTAAAACAAGCTATCCTAACAGCTATAGCCCTTGGCATTCCAAATTATAATACAGATTTTCATCTATATGTCTATGAGGCTAAGGGTATAGCTTCTGGAGTGCTAGTCCAATATCTAGGATTGACTTTGAGACCTATTGCATATTACAGTGTAATTTTGGACCTGGTGGCAAAAGGCTTGGTGCATTGTCTGCACAGCATTTCTGCTGCTACCCTCATGATTAAAAAAGCTAGTGCTGAGATGCAAGCTCCATGTTTATTCTGCACACCAGCTAGAAAAATTGCTAAAATCACAGAGTTGACATGCATTTACATCTGCAAGGCTATCTCAGTATGAAATCATTTTGCTGGCAAATGACAATCTGTTCTTACATAGATGTGCACCACTGAATCTAGCCACATTAATCCCTGATCTACCATTGGGAGAAAAGCCCATACATGATTGTACACAGACTGTAGAAACAGTACACAGAACCAGAGAAGATCCAAAGGATACACCACTCAATAATCTGGACCTTCAGATTTATTTGAATGGTTCTTCATATGTTTTCAAAGGCAAAAGAATCATGGGGGCTGCAGCTGTGATGTGGGACAGGACCCTCTGGGATGCATTATTACCAAGCCATATCAGTGCTCAAGGAGCCGAGTTCAGAGCCCTCATAGAAATGCTGGTGCAGTCCAAAGGCAAAAGGGTGAATATACAGATTCAGCTTATGCCTTCAGAATTTTATTTGCTATGGTACAAACTTGGAAGAATAGGGGTTTTGTCACAACATCTGGAAAAAAAAAAGATTACATATGAAAACTTCATAAACCAACTCTTAGAAGCAGTGAACTTTCCAAAGGAAGTTGCAGTGATCCATTGCAAGGCTCACTCCTCTGGCAAGGATGAAATCACAGGGCAGATATAACAGCAAGATTCACTGCAAGATTTGGTCCTAGCCATGTTCTGAATTTCTCTCTGGTAGATAAGCACAATTTCAAACAAGCACACTGCCAAGAGGAGATTCAGTCATGGCAAGAACATCTAGAGGCCAGATTAGTCAAAGGAATCTGGTTATCACAAGGAGGAAAGCCTATCTTGCCCAAAAGGCTGTACCAACATCTATTCAATGTGATTCACTCCAGAGGTCATTACAGAGCACAATCCATGCTGGATGAGGTCCTCCAGTTTTGGGAAGCTCCAGGGATATCAACAAATGCTATAAGAATATGTCAGACATGTGACATCTGCAGAAAGTGTAATCAAGGTTATTTCAAATGCAAGGCTTTGGGAGGGTGACCCCCTAGCTTATACGCCTTTTCAGTGTCTACAGATTGTTTTTATTAATATGCCTGGGGACCAACAATATAAATGTTTTAGTCATAGTGGACAGACTCACTCAATGGACAGAAGCATATCCATCAAAGAAAAACAACACTGGCATTGCAGTGAAAACATTGCTTAAAGAAATAGTTCCCAGATACAGCATTCCAGATACCATAGACTCAGACAGGGGAAGTCACTTTACATTTAGCATTTTGCAACAAGTGTATAAGTCTCTGGGAATAAAGGATAATTTCCATAATGCGTGTAGACCAGAAAGTTCAGGACAGATAGAAAGAATGAATAAGGAGTTAAAAACCATGATAAATAAGTCTGTGCCCATCTCATCTTAAATGGACAGAGGTTCTTATACTTGGGCTGTATAATCTGAGGATGAAACCCAGAGGAAACTTTCATATTTCCCCATATGAGATATTGTACAGTTAGCCAGTATCAAGCAATACCAAAACATAGAAGATACATGGACAACTGGAAAGAACTTTGAATCAAAAGCATTATGGGGAATGAACTTCAGGAAAATGGGTTATGTAAGATTAATCACTGATCATATTAACTTCATATATAGGGAAGTACATTTACATGCACATTATAATAAATATTCATCCACCACAACATATTTAGAACATGAACAAATTTCACACTGACATTAGGGGCTGTGCCATAAATAAGGACAGCCCATAAATTTTATATCTGTAAATAGATCTCTAGTACCAGAGGAAATATATATGTATATATGTATATAAATAATATGACATATATAAATGTGTACAAATAACAGACATATATATGTAACATAATAATGATCTAATAGACTAATATAGATAGAAAGGAGAGAGTTAAAATACTAACCATTAATAGACAGGGACAGAATAGTGTAGGGTGAAAAGGTAATGTAACTAGAGAGGTAACATAGGGACAGAACAAATCAGATTTCATTTACATATGAGTTAATATATATGTATATATACATATAATTGTTATGAATTGTTATATTGGAATTAGTATTACATAAGACATAGGATAGTTCAATTTTACTTAAGAGTGAAATTTTATGTTGCTTGCAACAGGAATAACCTTTGTATTAAGAAATTGTTATATTGTAAAACTTTGTTGGCACATGATCCTAATCCTCTTCCCACAACTCAGTCTTAGCATAAAATAGGAATTTAGATTAGCAAATAGATAGATTAGGATGAGATTTATTATTTTGGGAGGGAGGAGGTTAGATGGGAACAATAAGTAATATAGATAGATTATAATAGACATAGAAGTTAAGTAACTGGTGTGGGCCAGGGTGGCACCATGAGAACAACAGGAAATGGAGGATTTTTGACAGAGGCTGGCACTAGAGAAAAAGTACCAGGCTGAAGAGTATCTGAAACTGATCACATTGACGGGGGAGGGGCCCAGGTGTTTGGAATCTGGAGGAGGAGAAGACTCTGGCTGGGAGAGGAGGAGTTGGTGATTTTTGGTCTGGAGAAGCCAAAGACAGAAGGTAGGAAAAAAAAACTTTCTCCTGAGGGTTACCCAATTTTTCTGCTGGTGATGGGAAATCTCTCCCCCCAACATTTCCCAATTGAAGGGACTTTCTGAAGAGAAACCTGAGCAGACTTTACCTCAGCTCCTGTTGCCTAGGGATGAGTCAACCTGACTTTCTCTCAGGGGGATCAGGCTGCCAAGGCCTGAGTACCTCCCCCCAAACTTGAGAAGTGAGGGGAAAGGGTTTTAGATAGACAGGGATCCCCCTTTTTCCCACATTCCTTTTCCCATTCTTCCCTGACTGTTATTCCTTTTGTATTACCTGATTGAGTTGACATTAAAAGTTATCTGTTCCCCAAACTGAGTGAGTGAATAGATCAAGGGGAGACCCTTTGGTCTCGAGTAGTGGAGGGGGGACAAGAGGGACAAAAGCAAATTGGGGAGAGCAGCTTTAGCTAAGGAGGGAAGGCAGAAGGGGGAAAATCTTCAAACCCTTTCTCTTCTCTCTGAGCCAGCCATAAACATCAGCTGTCTCCCCTGTACCCCTCTTTGAGAAGAGGGGTCTCCTCTCTTTTCCTCCCTAAGACTAAAAGACATAATCCTTTTTTAAATATACTCTCTCTAAATATGTGTATATGTATGTATATACATACATATACACACACATATATACATTTTTCCTTCTCTGTTTTTGTCTCTCCTTTCTTCTTCTTTAACTCTCTGTGTCATCCCATTTTTCCATCTTTATTCCTAATCCTAATGATTCAGTAAAAGCCAGGGCAACCACATCTTTGGCATCTAAGAATAATAAGCCATAAAGCCTTATGTAATACCCTTAAGAGCTTCCCTTTAATCCTACAATTGACTAAGGAAGCAGGGGTCATCATCAATTGCTCAAAATAATATGATTTAACCTTGTTCTTCCAACCCTCCTAAAAGGAAAAAGGAACCTAATTTCCCAAAGGATCATACTTAAACTCTCCAGAGGTTACTAAGTCAATTTGATTGTTCTTCCTTTTATTTTCAAGAGTTATAGAGGGTCATCATGTAAATGCAATATAAAAATGCACAATAAAATGTTAAATAACCACCAAGAACTACAATTTCTTTATACCAAACAGAAAATGGGTAAAGACCCTCTAAGGGATAGTATGGCAGAAAGAGTACTATTATTGGAAGCAAAAGACGGGTTTTTGATCTAACACTCAGAGTTACCCAATTAATAAATATTTTCAGCAAGTCATCTAATCTAATTATTAGTTTTCTCACTTAGAAAATAAGAACCATAATATTTGCATTACCTACCTTAAAGGATTATTATACATAATGCACTTTGTAAAGCTGAAAGTACTAGAAAAGTACCTTCTTATTACAATTGAGGCAACAGTTGGAGAAAGTTTTAGAGGTAGTCAATTATAATTCCTCTCCTTATGAAATGGATTTTAATTCGTGGGAACTTTCCCTGTCCAGCCTGAAGCTTCAAACATCTCTAATTAAATGAGTAGCCTTCATCTAAGCTTTTCTCTGTTGCTTCTGAATTCTTATACCAAAACACCACTTGTAGCTGGAGGGATGATTTAGGACTAAGAAAGGATAAACTAGTCATCATTGGAATAGAAATATGAAAAGGTCAGGATTTGAGGAGTCTTTTCTCTATGTTGACAATGATAACACACTATGACTCCTTTTGCTAACACGAGAAGAGTCACAGAATGGGAAAGAATGTGTTTCTCTAAACTGGCCACAAAGCTAATCCTTAAAAGAGCAAAGATAAGAGATGTTTATTTCAGTGGTATTTGCTGGATAAAGGCTATATTTCCCCTGCATTTAGGGAACTCCTTGAGTCTCTTTTCTCTTATAGTCTAAACAGGCAGTAGGAAATAGTATAAAATGGATGAATGAATGAATGAATGAATGAATGAATGAATGTAGTTTTGCTATGCCTACCTTTGGAATCAACGCCATATTTGTGTCATAAAAAGAATTTGATAAGACTCCTCCTTTGCTTATTTTGTCAAATAATTTCCATAGTATTGGGATTAGTTGTTCTTTAAATGTTTGGTAGAATTCACTTGTGAATCCACCTGGATCTGGGGATATTTTCTTATGAAGTTCCTTGATGGCTTGTTTCATTTCTTTTTCTGAGATAGGATTATTTAAGTATTCTATTTCCTCTTTTGTTAATCTAGGAAATTTATATTTTTGCAAATATTCACCTATGTCACCTAGATTGTTACATTGATTGCCAATAATTGGACACAATAGTTCTTAATAATTACCTTAATCTCCTCTTTGAGGTGAGAAGACCTTTTTAACTTTTCATACTGTTAACTTGATTCTTTTCTTTCTTTTTTTTGTTAAATTAACCAGTATTTTATATATTTTATTTGTTTTTTCAAAATACCAGCTCCTAGTATTATCAGTTAAATAGTTCTTTTACTTTCAATTTCATTAATTTCTTATTTAATTTTTAGGATTTCTAATTTAGTTTTTATCTGGGGATTTTTAATTTGTTCTTTCTCTATTTTTTAAAGTTGAAAGCCCAATTCATTGATCTCTTCCCTCTTGATTTTGTTATTATAGGCACTCAGAGATATAAAATTTTTCCTGAGTACTGCTTTGGCTGTGTCCTATAGGTTTTGATATATTGTCTCCTCATTGTTTTTTTAATGGTCTGTAATTGTTTTGATGATTTCCTTTTTGATCCACCAGTTTTGAAGAAGTAGATTATTTAGTTTACAATTAATTTTAAATTTGCCTTTCCATGGATCATGTCAATTATAATTTTTATTGCATTTTGATCCTAAAATATTGCATTTATTATTTCTGCTTTCCTACATTTGTTTGCAATATTTCTATGCCCTAATACATGGTTAATCTTGGTATATGTACCATATACTGCTAAGAAAAAGTATATCCCTTTTTATTCCTGTTCAGTTTTCTCCAGATATCTGTTAACTCTGATTTTTCTAGCACTTCAATAACTTGCCTTACTTCTTTCTTATTTATTTTTCAGTTAGAATTATCTAGATTTGAAAGGGGAAGTTTCATATCCCCCCACTAGTATGGTCTTACTATCTATTTCCTTCTTGAGATCCTTTAATTTTTCCTTTAGAAATCTAAATGCTATACCATTTGGTGCATAAATGTTTAGTAAAGATATTACTTCATTGTTTATAGTACCCTTTAGCAAAATATAATTTCCTTCCTTATCACTTTTAATCAAATCAATTTCTACTTTAGCTTTGTCTAATATCATGATTGCTACTCCTTTTTTAACTTTTGATGATACAGAATAAATTCTACTGCAGCTTTTTACCATAAATCTGTGTGTCACCCTGACTCAAATGTGTTACTTGTAAACAACATATAGTAGGATTCTGATTTTTAATTTACTCTGCTATCTGCTTCCATTTTATGGGTGAGGTCATTCCATTCACATTCAACATTATGTTTACTAACTGTGTATTGCCCTCTATCATATTATCTCATTTAAATGCTGCTCTATTCCCTTTCTCTCTGTTCTTCCTCACCAGTATTTTGCTTTAATGTCCCCCTTCTAATTCTCTCTCCCTCCAATTACCTCCCTCTTCCCTTGTCTTATTCCACTTCTACTTCTCTGAGGGGTAAGATAGAATTCTATACCCCGCTGAGTAGGGTAAGTTAGAATTCTATACTCCACTGAGTATACTTGTTTTACTCTCTCTGAGCCAGTTACAATTAGAGTAAATTTTAATTTTTTAATTAAATTAATTAAATTAAATTTTAATTTTAAACATTGCCCATCACCACCCTTATCCTCCCCTCTTTATAATGATTTTTCATGCCTCCTTATGTTATATAATTTACCCCACTCTATTTCTCCCCTTTTCTCTAAGTGCAACCCTCTCAGTCCTTGATTGATTTTTTATATATCATTCATATTTATTCATATGTATACATATCATATCATACATACATGTCATTATGTATCATCATATTTACATATACATCACATAATCACATATCATCATATACATCTTATCATCATAATCAGCTTTCTTCTCCACGCTCTTTCTGAGTAAATTCCTTCTATCTTCTCTACTACTAAGAGCAATTTTTGAGAATTATAGAAATCTTCTTTCAATGTAAACATATAAACATTTTAACCTTAATGAGCCCCTTTTATTTTTTCTTTCTTATTTACCTCTCTGGGCTTCTCTTGTGTCTTGTATTTGGCCTTCATTTTTTTTTTGTTTCGTTTAGGTCTGGCTTATTCTTCAGGAATGCTTGGGAATCTATATTATTGAATATCCATTTTCTCCCCTGAAAGCATATACTCAGTTTTGTTGGATAGGTGACTCTGGGTTGTAATCCCAAATCTTTTGCCTTCTTGAATATCATATTCCATGTCTTTCAATCCTTTAATGTAGAGGACACTAAATCCTATGTGATCCTAATTGTAGCTCAATGTTTTCTGAATAGCTTCTTTCTGGCTGTTTGAAATATTTTTTCCTTGACTTGGTGGCTCTTGAAATTATCTATTATATTCCTGAAAGTTGTCATTTGAAGATTTCTTTCTGGAGGTGATCTGTGAATTCTTTCAATTTCAATTTTATTTTCTTGTTCAAGGATCTCTGGGCAGTTATTTTTGATAATTCTTTTAATATGATGTCTAAGTTTTTTCTTGCTCATGGCTTTCAAGTAATCCAATATTTCTCAAATTATCTCTCCTAGATCTATTTTCTAGGTTAGTTATTTTTTCAATAAGAAATTTCATGGTTTCCTCTGTTTTTTCATTCCTTTGATTCTGCTTTATTGTTTCTTGATTTCTCAGGAAATCATGACTTTCTAGGTGGTCATTTCTGATTTTAAGACCTGATTTTCCTCTGTCAGTTCTTGGTTCTCATTTTTCAGTTGGTCTATTCCTTCTTGCATCACTTTTATTTCTCTTTCCCACTCTTCCTCTGCCTATCTAAATTGGTCTTTGAAGTCCTTTTTGAATTCTTCCAGAATCTGTGTCAAATCCATATTTTATTTTTTGTACTTTTATGTGTTTCCTTTGATTTCACTGTCCCTGTCTTTGTCTGTACCTTGCTCTTTTTCTCCATAAAATTTCTTTAGGGTTAGGTTTTTTTTGTTGCTGTTTGCTCATTTTCCCATCTAATTATAGGTTGGCTTTGGCGGGGGGGTGGATTATGTGATGGTCTAAGTACTAAGAGCTCTGAGAGGTCCCTACCTCTGCTGTTTCAATTGACACTTGAGATGTTGATAGCTTAAAGACTTGTCTCAGGCTTAGGTGTAAGGTTTGGATCTCACTCTGATCTTGATCAGGTCAGGGACTTGTCAAATTTTATCCCCAGGCTTAGGCTCAAGATTTTGGTCTCACTGTGTATTTGATCCAATCAGGAACACCCTTGATTGTCCTGTCTTGGAGCTCTACCCTGAGCTTTAGGCAAAAAGATCAGTACTTAGTACTATCAGTCACCCCTAAGTGTGAACTAAGTCCTTATCCTAAGCCCAGACTAGAATTCCTTGGAGTTGGGCTCCAGACTTCTCCATAGGTTTGAAATTTCAAGCAGTATGGGTTGGCTTATATCACTATTTCTCCAGGTAGGATTTCAGGTTCTGAATGTTGCCTTAGACATAGGTTCTGAACTTCAGACAGCAGATGTGGGGTGGGTTTTTGTGACTTGCTCTTCCCTCCTTGCTACAGCTCCTTGCTGGCTGTGCTCTCCTCTCACCCCAATGCCCCAGATGTTTTTTGCCTACATAATATGTTTTTCTTTTCCTGAAATTTGTCTCACTCTTTCTCCATGTTGGTTCTTTCATTCCTGTATTAATTTTGTGGTGATATTTTTAATCTTGGTTGGAAAGGATTCTCATGGTGGCAAAGATATCTGGATTACTCTGTCATCTTGGCCCTACCTGATTGTCTTTTTAAAAAATATTTCCATGGAGGAGGGAAAAACATTGTTTTATGATAAACTATTTCATAGAGCCAAAGGCTTTGTTGGTGAGATTTTTTTTGGGTTTGTGTGTGTTTGTGTGTGAGTGGTGTGTGTGTGTGTGTGTGTGTGTATGTGTGTGTGTGTGTGTGTGTGTGTAGATCTTTAGGAGCAACTGTGATTAAAGAAGTGATGATTACAGATTTTTCAGAAGCAGTTTCCAGGTCCTTTCTTCACAGGAATTCTTTTCTTGGATGATGACTTTGGGGTATGGCAGAATGCATGACCCAAAATTGATCTAGGAGGCTCTACTACTTTTAGTAATCTTGGGTTTACTTGGATAAATAAATAAATTAATGAATTATTAAGTACATGGTGGGTATATCCCCATTCCCCTAAAGGTGCTGGTTCTGGACCAATACAAATAGTTTCAATCATGGAGAAGACTGATTCCAAAATAAATGAGACTTTTATTTTCTTTCTTTTTGACTCTCTAGATCATTATGCTTCCATTATGGAGCCCTGGGTGGGGAAAAGTCATAAAAGTCAGGGTTGGCTGTAATAATGAAGGGAATTGAACAGGATTGAAGAGGTACAGGGGATAAGGAAGTGTTTATAACAGGGAATGGATGAGTTGAAGGGACAGAGAGAACATGGAAGCTGGTGAGGTAAAAGGAGAGAGGTACCCCTCTACTGAGAGACTGTCTTTGTAATTTCCTCCCACTCAACCCAAAAGAGAGGTGCCCCTTGGAAAGGTTAGGTTAAGGATTACAGTACCAGTGTTTTGAGTGACTTCTGGGAAATGGTGGACTTTACTCCTCAAGGCTTGATGGTAATTGAACCCCAGAAGTCTCCCTTGTGTGACAGGCAGACTGTCATTGTTGGCTTTCATTGTTTAGCCTAGGCTAATGGCTAGCTTAGCCACCAGCCTGTCTTTCTTTTTTCTCATTTCAATATGAATCTGACCATGATCTTCTATTTTTCAAGTAGTTTAATAATTAGTGTAAATTGAGAAAAGGGATAGGTATGTGGAAATAGGAGACCCTTGCCTCTTCTTCAGCTGAGCCAATGCCTCACCAGCTTATTTATTTTCTTCTTAGCTAGTCACTATCTCTCTCTTTCTAAACAAAAGGCAAGTGTCCTTGGGAAGGTCAAGGGATGGAAAGGATCTTCAGGGTAAACCCCTGAAGTTAAGGAATCAACCCCTTTCAACAGCTTACTTTTTTATTGTTCTTCCTATAATGGCTGCTCTCATACATACAGGAACCTACTTCTTCTCCAGGGTAAGGGAATAGAGGCAAGGTATTTCACAGGTTGGGATATAGAGCTCCTGGTTTTTGCTCCACAATACACCAAGTTCAGAGGGCAAAGACCCTTCAGTTAGACGTTTCTCCCACAATCCTCTTCTCTGACTCCCCCTCTCATCACATCCCCATCGCTGTCTGCTCCACCTCAGTGGGCAGAAATGCAAAAGATTTATTTACAGTTTTCTTTTCCACATGGCTCAAGCCTCCCAAAAGGGATAAACACAGGGCAAACCAAGCATTAATTATGCTTATACAGTTTAGAAGAAGAAATTCATGAAGATTATTAGGCCATGATGTATTTGATTGATAGAATTTTGGAGTTGGTATGCCCTTGCCTAGTAGGATAGGGTAGATAGAAAACTGAATTTGAAGCTTGGTGAAAATCTCTCCTCTAACCCCTTTTCTTTCTTTTTTGGTTACAAGACATGTATATTTATTAATATAGAGAAGTTCCAGTTAGGAAAATCCCCCAACCAATGAAGGTTAGCACTTACTATGAAACAAACAGTTTTAAGAACTGCTTGGAACAAAAAGAGGTTGAGTGATTGTTCAAGGTGAATAGATGTCATAAGTCAGACTTGAATCTAAGGCTTCCTGAACTGGACCATCTCTCTCTCCTTCCCTCCCTCTCTCTCTCTCTCTCTCTCTCTCTCTCTCTCTCTCTCTCTCTCTCTCTCTCTCTCTCTCTCTCTCCCTCTGTCTTTCTCATTCATTCCATGACAGCCTTCCCTTGTGGCAATTTATTTTACCTTGTAGAACTTCCTTTCCTTATATGTAAAACGATGATTATAGTATCTACCTCATAAGATTGCTGTGAAGCACAGATGTGTATAAAGTGGTTTATAATATTTAAGGTACTATATTAATGTCAGTTAGCTATATGTAGGCGGGCGAACTATATGGGCAGGTTAGGTGGTGCAGTGGATAGAATGTTGGACCTGGAGTCAGGAAGATTCAAATTGGCAAATTCAAAAGTGTCCATAAACACTAGCTGTATGACCCTGGGCAAGTCACTTAACCTTGCTTGCCTTAGTTTCCTTATCTATAAAATGATATGGCAAACCACTCTAATATTTTTGCCAATAAAATATGAAATGACATGACAAAAAGTCAGACATGACTGAATAACAACAGATTATGTCTTTTAAAGAAGGAATAATAAATCTTGAGTACCCAAGTTATCATCCAGTAGATTACCTCTTCTAATTGGAATTTCTCTCAAACATTAGCTTCTAAATCTAGACAGGAAGTTACACCCAGACATTCTTACCTTGAAATAACTCACATAACCATGCCTACTGCTTCTTATAGCTTTTCTATTGAGAAAGGAAGGGAGATCTGAGACTGCATCAGCATTAGAAAATTGGCCACAGTTCATCAGGAAGGACCTGGAAGACAATGTTGGTTGGTACTATCTCAGAATTAGAAAAATAACCTTTAGAGTTTGTAAAAAAAAAAAAAAAACTTCATGATCTGAGATGCCAATGTTGAGAGTGAGGCCAAGGCCATGAGCTACTTCACAGATTTAGCAAGAAAGAGCTCATACCCATATTTTCTTCTCACCGAATCACAGAATGGGTTCTTGTTTTATCTTTGCTTTTTTTCCCCTCAGCTTGTGTGTTGCCTCAATTCTTTGAAAGCCAGTTTTTAGCTTCCCAAAAAATAAAAGACCATTTTATGATCTAGACATGTAATGGATGAAGAGAATTGAAACTTCCCAGGTTTGGGGTTCCCTTTCTTTGAGAATAAAAGGTAAATGGGAGCACAAATGAGAATAAGCTTCACTTGTTTGAATTTTTACTACTAGCACAGCATGAACAAAAGACCAGAAAATGATGTGTTAACCAAAGGAATGTAGCTGCTTACTTATTTATAACTATTTAAAGGTCATCCCTGAGTCAATGTGCACTGGTATCTTTGAACAATGGACCTGCATGGATCCAAGAATTGTTTTGCTTTCTTTTCCTAGTTGATTTGGAATTAAGTTGATCTTAAATCCTATAGTGCTCTTGAACCCATCTCCTTCTCCCCAGCCTCACATTTTACATTCATGAGAATAGCTTAGACTCCATTATTGTATTGGCAGTGATTGCCTATGGTGACCCTTGCCTGGGTCACCAATGGATATTCTATTTCTATTCTTGGTGATCCTTACCTGGGAGACATCAGTATTCTCTTTCTACTCCTGACTCACCTGTTGCTATTTTTCTTCACATCACCATAAATGGCTACTAACAATCATCATATAACTTTACTGCTTAGATTAACTGCAACAGGTAAGGATCAAGACAATTATTATTATAAGATAATCACTAGGGTGAAATATGATAAGGAAAGTCCACTCATCAGTTCTACCTCAAATAACCTCAGAGGACCACAAGGAATCTGTTTGATGGCCTATCGAGTCACCTGCTTTGTAAATACTTCTCTGTGTGAGAAATTAGCATAAAATATAACTCCCTACCAGGCACATGCACATTAAAAGAAAGAACACCAAGTCATGTGAGGGGGAAGACCACATGGCTAAGTGAAGCCCTAACTTCCTGAATGGGCTGACAGAAGCCCTTGTGTGGTGGGGTTATGTACCTGGAGGTGAGAACTCATGACCCAGACTGTCCAATCAGAAAGTCAAGTAGGAATGATGTCATTCGCCATATAAGAGACTGACAGAGCAGGAGCTCAGGGTCTTTTTTTGAAAGGGGATCCCTTCCTGAATGCAAGTTCTCTCTTTGGCTGGCCTTAATATATCTGACCTGACTTTTTGGCTTTCTGTGCCACCTTGTTGCTGCTTGTAAAGGGGCCAGGGCAAGTTGGGAACCAATGGAATGAATGCAGCATTGCTGGGAGACTATGGTAGTTAAGGGTGACCTGCTAATAATTTTCTCTTTCTTTTTCCCTTTTACTAATAAGTAATTCTAATTTAATAAAGTCTGTAATAATAAATTTTAATTATAATATCAGAGAAAAAGTATGTAGAGTACATTGGAAAAATTATCATGATGTCAGGCAGCTAGTCAGTGTATATTCTTTTCTCCCTTTTTCTTTCTGCCTTTTTTTAGGTGATAGTATACTTTTTATCTTGTTTTCTAAGTAAAAAGCATTTTATTTTCCTCCTTATTTCCCTTCCTTCTTTTCCCTTCTTTCACTTCTCTTTCCTTTTCTCCTCTCTTCCTTGCTTTTTCCTTCCCTCCCTTCCCTTCTTCCCTCCTTCCCCCTCTCTTCTATTCCTCCTTCCCTTTCTTCCTTTTTCATTTAATTTTTATCTTTAATTTTATTTTCTAATTAAAAAGCACCTTTCTCCATTCTCCTACCAATTTAAAAGGAGAAAACAAAAATAAAACCCTTATAATAGGTATGAATAGTTAGGCAAAACAAATTTCTTTATTGTCCATTTTCAAAAATTTGTTTCATTCCACATGTCTAGACCATCACCTCTTGTCTTCATCATTAGTCCATTGGAATTGTGGATAGTCATCACATCAATCAGAGTTCTTAAATTTGCAAAATTGTCTGACTTTACAATGTTGCTGTTACTGTATAAATTGTTTTCATGGTTCTCCTGCTCGTGTATCAGGCAATGGCAGCTCCTGCTCCATCCTCCTCCAACAGGTAAGATTTGAACCACAGAGGCCATTACAAAAATGCTCAGATGCTCTCTGACATCTTATTCTGATAAAGAGATGATGAATGCCTGGGGGACAATTAGTGACTGAACAAAAATGTAACTGAGATTAATTCTGGTAAAAATACTGATTCCCTGTGTTTGCTAGGCCATTTGGGTAGCCCCCAGATACATGTGTTTGTAGCTTATAAAATCAAATTGTGTCAATATGTTGGTAGGCAGCTGATGTTCATTTCAGTATCTATAGACTATTGAGAATGTTTACGTGATCAGTGCTGATCTTTAATAGTAGCTGACACAAGGTTTTACATACATCATGTTATTTGACTCTCACATTTAACCATGAATTTTCATTTTGCAGATGAGAATACTGAGAACCAAAGCAATAAAGTAACTTGCCCATGAGCAGAACGCTACTAAGGATGAGAAACAGGACTGAAACCCAGATTATTCTGACTCCATGCACAACATAGCATCTACTAAAACATACCTGCTCTCAAGAAGAAGGGAAATGGAATAAAAGGAAAAGAGAAGCTTGGATGATCCTTGAATAGCATTTTAGTGCTTCATTGGTTTGAATGGGTAAAACCTTCAGTGGGAAATCAATTTCAAAGCAAGCCAGAAAAGAAGCACATAGGAATAATTATCAGGTGTCAGGAGTCCTGTTCTAAATCAAGTACTGATTTAGAAAGTCTTGACTATTCATTAGGATCTCAGTTTCTTCAACTGTAAAATGGGAATCAATTTCTACTTCCTACAGGTTTTGAAATATGGCACACTTTCAATGGTCTAAGGGTAGAAATAGAATAAGTCATGATTCCTTAGCATTTCCTAGGATTATAGTTTGGATTAACAACTAGGAGTTTCTAAAGTGCTTGGAGCTCCTTGGATGAACAGATAGAAATACAAAGTGTCATTATTGAGACAGTTAGCTGCTGTTCTACACCACCAATAAAGCATGCTTTGCATATCCTTGTCTCTTCTTTCTGGGCAAATTGCCAGAAGTGTTAGGAGTAAGTGTTTGGGTAAGGACAGTTTGGTCTTCCGTCTGCTGCAGTGCTCTGTGGGGTTTATTGATTCTCTGACATCTGTACCACCAGGGATGAACATGAGCATAATGTACTAGGAGAGGGGGATTGTACAGAACCAGCAGGCTCAAGCTGCATTTACTGATGGGGATGAAATATCTGAATTGAAGAGTTAAGACTATTGACAATTCCCCAGTGGAAAGCTCCAGAAACTTTAGGTTATTGTGAGTTTTAGGAGAAGGAATAGACAAAGGAAAAAAGAGAGGAGGAAAACCTGGAACAAGAGGCAGTTAAAGGAATTTTCTTAATATATATAGGGGGAAGGGGAGATAAACATCAATAATTAGAATAAAGAAAGCAATCACTGTTAGAATATGGCATTCCATCATAATAAATAGAATGTCAGGCTAAGAACTCAAGTTCAAAAGATTTTGGATCATAGGCAAGAAAATCCCATAGAAGTTATTGAAACCATATAATTTTTTCAATAATGTGATTAATATATCAATGGCAACAAGAACCCTGAATTATTATACCCCAAACCTCTGCAGTCATGTCATTCAATTAATGAACCTTTTTAATTGCCTTCCTTATAAAATTCACTAACCAGTTGTATATACTTTCATTTTACATGGTGTTTTCTACAGGTATGACTGAATTTTGGGGAAGAAATTGTCATTGTGAATTAAGTAATGATGATTCCACTGGAGAAAAGTATTATTGCATAGTGGATAGAGAGACTGGCTTGCAACCAAGGAAACTCGATTAAAAGTCCAGCCAATAGCACATTCTGGGTATGTGACCTTGGGCAAATGATTTAATGTCTCAGTGCTCTAGGGAATTTTCCAAGACTGAAGAAATGGCACTGACCTGCACTGGTAAAGGGAGTTTTCTTACCTGGGAGTACCCCATACAAATGGAGTCATATCTTCAGATCCTATCAAATAATATTTGTAAAATGTTTAACACAAGGTCTACCACATAGTGGGCATTTGATAAATGCTTGTTTCCTTCTTTCCTTTCCACTTGTGATCCCATCTGTAGCACTTCCAATAGGTATTTACATAGTTGACACCTTTATTAAAATATATCCACAGAATATATAACATTTACTAATTTACAGATTGTTCAGTCCAATCTTTCAGGACCATCATCAGTATTAGTCCTGGTCCCAATGTTTTAAGCACAGATAGATTGGGAGGAGGAGAAATGGAAGCTTAGATAAAAGATCTAACCTCTCTTTTGCCATCTGTACCTCAGGCAGCTACATGAATCATTTTTCAGCTGAAGGTTAGGACAAGCTAAATAGACCACAGTGACAAGTCAGAAAATAATCAGAAATGTGACATCAAATGTTCTATAGAAACATGATTGTATTGTTCAACAAGAAAGAAAGCCAGTGAGAGACAGACAGAGAAAAAGAGAGATGAGAGAGAGAGAGAGAGAGAGAGAGAGAGAGAGAGAGAGAGAGAGAGAGAGAGCGAGCTGAGGAGAGAAAAAGAAATAGGAGAAGGAAGGGGAAAATAGAAGAGGAAAGGAGAGAATGGAAGGGAGGAGAGGAAAAGTTCATTCATCCCTAAGAGATATTCATTTTGCCTGTGATAATACATTTAAAGAGAAGAATCTCATTACTTCATGATCCTCTTTGACAGTCAACCAATTCTTACGGTTAGAACAATCTGAATTAGGTTAAGCCACTGTTTTTCTTTCTTCCAATGTGTAAACACTGATTGATTAGTTACTCCCTTTGGAAATACATAGGACTAACCTATTCACTGTTCTACAAAATTATCCTCCAAAAGTTGGAAAACAATTATTATGCTATTATTTCTCTTTGTTAAGTATCTCTAATTTTTTTTCAAACATTATCTTCATGATATGTTTAGAAATCACACCAAGTTGATTATTCTCTTCTAGTCTTCAATATTTCTTATAGAAGTGAATATAAATATTCATATACTGATTGGTTAGAAGTCTGGCAGGGGATAGCTAGGTAATATAGGATAGAGCAGCAGGCCTAGAGTTTGGAGGGCCTGGGTTCAAATTCAGCCTTGGTTACTTCCAAGATTTGGTACCCTGGGCAAGTCACTTAACCATGACTACCTAGCCCTTGCTGCTTTTCTGTCTTAGAATTAGTATAAAAACATAAGGTATGAGTTTTTTTTAAAGACAAATATCATAGAACTATTTTGATCATGATTAGAACATTATACTTCTAAAGATGTAGTCAAAGTTTTGCATCATATTTATTATTAGATATATCCATTTAATTCAATTAATTGAAAAAAAACATTTGTTGTCTCCACTGCTAACAGAAACATTAAAAACTGAGAGTTGATAAATTTGAGTTAGGAAGATGGAATTTGAATACTGCAATTGTTATTAAAATTCTCTGGAGACAATATATTAACTTATTTATTAAATAGTGAAAAGTCTTCCAGGATGCCAGGAGTCATGTGAGATAAGAGGCAAACATCTTCCAGGACACCAGGGAACCAGGAGGTTTCTGGTATTTCCCCATAATACATTTGTACCTCCCTTATCCAGATAATCATCAGTTCTTGTTTTTAATCTAATTAAAGATTGGAGGTTGAATAGAAACTCAATTTATTAGAGAAATACCCAAAGACTGGTCTCAGAGTACAAAGAAAAAGGGTCAAACCAGTATTCAGTTCTTACAATCTCCCCTCTGATTCTTTGGGAGAGATGAATGGATCACTCCCCAACAAATCACTCCATATGTAATATTTATACATTTCAGAATTGTCTCAACAGGCTGCATAATGGCCCAGAGATATTATACTTTTCATGGAGAGTCTAACTACATTTGGGCATTTCTTAACATTAAAAATTATTGATAGTTTTATTGACAAGTTGCTACTAAGGGGAGTTCACCTTTTCTGGCACAAGGCTTTTGCAATCAAGATAAAATAATGGTGCATGGGAATGACAAAATTAAATGGAGGACCCAATCCCCCACAGTTCAGTTAATTATATCCAAAAGCTCACACAGAGTCTCATGATGTAGTATCTGATTTCTGGGGACATCCTCTATTACTGACATCTTTTTAGTCTATCTGGAATCATGGTGCTCACAGAATTTTCTCTGACAATCTGCTTTCCTGGTCCTGGTTACTGATGATATCTTCCTCTAAAAATGCTTTAAAAATCTGTCTATGAACCTTTAGGATAACTTCACAAACTCCCCTCAGGAGGATGAGAAATTTCCCAGGACCAAACCCTATATATAAGCACATACTTAACCCGAGAATAACACAAAATAATGTTCCAAAATAGTAAATATTCTTTTAAAATAACAGAAGACTTGGTAGAGGATGTATGGCAAGGCTACTCATTTTAAAAGGCACTAAATAAGTCACCCAAATAACATGAATCACCTTTCCCCCCAATAAGAGGAAAATAAATGAATTAATAAAAATTATAACAAGCCCATAATGTGTATTCAAGGTCTAGGGGGATTAGCTATATTGTACAAGCATGTAGGTCAGGTGCAACAATTTTATACTCATACACCATCTGCCATGACTAAAAACCATTGCCAAGTCAAAGAAAAAAGAGAAATCTGAGAAAAAGGGGAATGGAATCCCCTAATCTGATTTCTACTCTATACCAGGGTCAGATGAATGTAAACTGGAGCCAAAGCCAAGTAAGGATGTTCATGTCTTATAGGTGAAGCCAGAAGAATCCTACCTCAGCCTTTCACTGAACAGTCCCTCTTTCTACCCTCCCCTGAGATAGCTCTCCCCACCTTGGCACAGACATATAGCTTCCCACAGGGGTTGTTGATATCTGTGATCATCAGTTTATGAGCACTGATCAATGCCTTGCTAGCAGGCCTTTTGTAACCATCCTGGAATCAGATTCAAACATCAGGTACAGTCCCCATAAGATTGAAGCACCAAAGGCAGGTTTTGATAGTCTAAGCTTTGGGGTAGCATGTAAACTGAAAATAAGTTTTTACTTGGTAAAAACTTAGCATAGACTTCCGGTTAAGATGGCGGCTTAGAGAAAGCTGAAGTTCAGATCTCCGGAAAACCCTTCCCGACCGATCTCAAACTAGAAGCTCCTAAGGCGCCGAAATTCAAAACGATCAACAGCACAGACCCTGGGAACCCTCCTCCTGGACCTGGACCCGGTTCAAAAGGTACGGCTCCCCTTAAAAGCCAGAACCCGAGATCCCTCGGACCTCAGGGGTAGGAGCGCAGAGTCCAAGGCTCCCGGAAGCGGCAGCCGCGCCGGGCTCAGAGAGCAGGGTCTGAGGAACAACAACCCTCAGGGTCTTCTACCCAAGTCCCAGTCCGGGTGAAAGTTACTGCCTGGGGCCTCCGCTGCAAAGAGCTGGTCGGTCCGGGTGAAAGTTACTGCCTGGGGCCTCCGCTGCAAAGAGCTGGTCGGTCCGGGTGAAAGTTACTGCCTGGGGCCTCCGCTGCAGAGAGCTGGTCAAAACAACAGCAACCCTCAGGGCGGGCAAGACAGCCTCACGGGCTGGATCCTGCTATCCAAGTCTCAGTGAAAGTCTGTGCTCTCCGAGCTTGGGGAAGCGGCAGCCCATCCCCCCGCAGGCCGACGAAACAGCCTCACGGCCAGGGATTCTGAAGGCAACTTCCGGAAATCGAGCCAGGGGGAGAGTGTGGCCTCGTGGTCCGACCCTTCCATTCCAGTTCCAGTGAGGCATATTCAGTTTAACCCAGGGAACGCTCATAGAACCAACATCTGCCCAGGACTAAAGCCACTGATCACCAGACAAAGACAAGAAAAGCCAATCCTCCACGTTCAGAGATGACAAATTCCACAGAAGCACAGAAGCCCCAAAATACCAAGAAAAATAAGAAGAAAGGGGCGACTCTGGACACATTCTATGGAGCCAAAATACAAAATACAGAGCAGATAGAAGAAGATATACAAGAAAATTCTCCAAAATCTTCCAAAGGAAATAGAAACTCTCCACAAACCCATGAAGAATTTGAATCAGAAAGGACCAAAAAGCTGGAAGCCCTCTGGGAGGAAAAGTGGGAAATGATGCAAAAGAAATTCACGCATCTACAAAACCAGTTTGACCAAACTGTAAAAGAAAACCAGGCTTTAAAGCAAGAACTAATAAAGCAAAGCCAAAACACCAAGAAATTAGAAGAGAACATAAAATATCTCACCGACAAGGTGATAGATCTGGAAAACAGGGGGAGAAGAGAAAATTTAAGAATAATTGGACTCCCAGAAAAGCCAGAAATAAACACCAAACTGGACATGGTGATACAAGATATAATCAAAGAAAATTGCCCAGAGATTCTAGAACAAGGGGGCAATACATCCACTGACAGAGCTCACAGAACACCTTCTACACTAAACCCCCAAAAGACAACTCCCAGGAATGTAATTGCCAAATTCCAAAGCTATCAAACAAAAGAAAAAATCCTACAGGAAGCCAGAAAAAGACAATTTAGATATAAAGGAATGCCAATCAGGATCACACAAGACCTTGCAAGTTCTACGCTGAATGATCGTAAGGCATGGAACATGATCTTCAGAAAGGCAAGAGAGCTGGGTCTCCAACCAAGAATCAGCTACCCAGCAAAACTGACTATATACTTCCAAGGGAAAGTATGGGCATTCAACAAAATAGAAGACTTCCAACTTTTTGCAAAGAAAAGACCAGAGCTCTGTGGAAAGTTTGATACCGAAAATCAAAGAGCAAGGAATACCTGAAAAGGTAAATATTAAGGAAAGGGGAAAAATGTTATCTTCTTTTACTCAAACTCTCTTCTATAAGGACTACATTTATATCAACCTATGTATACTAATATGTGGGGAAAATGTAATGTATAAATAGGGGGTAAAGAAAGACCAAATAGAATAATGGTTCTCACACAAAGATTCACAGGGGAAGGGGAGGGGAAGAAAACTCCTATAAGAAGGAGAGGAAGAGAGGGGGGGGGGTTACTTAAACCTCAATCTCAGGGAAATCAACTCTGAGAGGGAAAAACATCCAGATCCATTGGGATCTTGAATTCTATCTTACCCAACAAGGGTAAGGAGAAGGGAAAACCAAGGGGGGGAGGGGGAGAGGGAGAACAAAAAGGGAGGGAAAGAGAGGGGGGAGGGGGAGGGAACAAAAAGGGAGGGACTAAAAAGGGAAACATCAAGGGAGGGGACAAGGGGGACTGATTCAAAGTAAATCACTGGACTAAAAGGTAGAGCCGAAGAAGAAAAGGTTAGAATTAGGGAAGGCAATCAAAATGCCAGGGAGTCCACAAATGACAATCATAACTTTGAACGTGAATGGGATGAACTCACCCATAAAACGTAGACGAATAGCTGAATGGATTAGAATCCAAAACCCTACCATATGTTGTCTTCAAGAAACACACATGAGGCGGGTTGACACCCACAAGGTCAGAATTAAAGGATGGAGTAAGACCTTCTGGGCCTCAACTGATAGAAAGAAGGCAGGAGTGGTAATCATGATATCTGATAAAGCCAATGCAAAAATAGACCTGATCAAAAGGGATAGGGAAGGTAATTATATTTTGTTAAAAGGGACTCTAGACAATGAGGAAATATCATTAATCAACATGTATGCACCAAATAATATAGCACCCAAATTTCTAATGGAGAAACTAGGAGAATTGAAGGAAGAAATAGACAATAAAACCATACTAGTGGGAGACTTAAACCAACCATTATCAAATTTAGATAAATCAAATCAAAAAATAAATAAGAAAGAGGTAAAAGAAGTGAATGAAATCTTGGAAAAATTAGAATTAATAGACATATGGAGAAAAATAAATAGGGATAAAAAGGAATACACCTTCTTCTCAGCACCACATGGCACATTCACAAAAATTGACCATACATTAGGTCACAGAAACATAGCACACAAATGCAAAAAAGCAGAAATAATGAATGCAGCCTTCTCAGATCACAAGGCAATAAAAATAATGATTAGTAATGGTACATGGAAAACCAAATCTAAAACCAATTGGAAATTAAACAATATGATACTCCAAAACCGTTTAGCTAAAGAAGAAATCATAGAAACAATTAATAATTTCATCAAGGAAAATGACAATGGCGAAACATCCTTTCAAACCTTTTGGGATGCAGCCAAAGCGGTAATCAGAGGCAAATTCATATCCCTGAAAGCTCATATTAACAAACAAGGGAGAGCAGAGATCAATCAATTGGAAATGCAATTGAAAAAACTCGAAAGCGATCAAATTAAAAACCCCCAGCAGAAAACCAAATTAGAAATCCTAAAAATTAAGGGAGAAATTAATAAAATCGAAAGTGATAGAACTATTGATTTAATAAATAAGACAAGAAGCTGGTACTTTGAAAAAACAAACAAAATAGACAAAGTACTGGTCAATCTAATTAAAAAAAGGAAGGAAGAAAAGCAAATTCACAGCATTAAAGATGAAAAGGGGGACAGCACCTCCAATGAGGAGGAAATTAAGGCAATCATTAGAAATTACTTTGCCCAATTATATGGCAATAAATACACCAATTTAGGAGAAATGGATGAATATATACAAAAATACAAACTGCCTAGACTAACAGAAGAGGAAATAGAATTCTTAAATAATCCCATATCAGAAATTGAAATCCATCAAGCCATCAAAGAACTTCCTAAGAAAAAATCCCCAGGGCCTGATGGATTCACCTGTGAATTCTATCAAACATTCAGAGAACAGTTAACCCCAATACTATACAAACTATTTGACATAATAAGCAAAGAGGGAGTTCTACCAAACTCCTTTTACGACACAAACATGGTACTGATTCCAAAACCAGGCAGGTCAAAAACAGAGAAAGAAAACTATAGACCAATCTCCCTAATGAATATAGATGCAAAAATTTTAAATAGGATACTAGCAAAAAGACTCCAGCAAGTGATCAGAAGGATCATTCACCATGATCAAGTAGGATTCATACCAGGGATGCAGGGCTGGTTCAACATTAGGAAAACCATCCACATAATTGACCACATCAACAAGCAAACTAGCAAGAACCACATGATTATCTCAATAGATGCAGAAAAAGCCTTTGATAAAATACAACACCCATTCCTATTAAAAACACTAGAAAGCATAGGAATAGAAGGGTCATTCCTAAAAATAATAAACAGTATATATCTAAAACCAACAGCTAATATCATCTGCAATGGGGATAAACTAGATGCATTCCCAATAAGATCAGGAGTGAAACAAGGATGCCCATTATCACCTCTACTATTTGACATTGTACTAGAAACACTAGCAGTAGCAATTAGAGAAGATAAAGAAATTGAAGGCATCAGAATAGGCAAGGAGGAGACCAAGTTATCACTCTTTGCGGATGACATGATGGTCTACTTAAAGAATCCTAGAGATTCAACCAAAAAGCTAATTGAAATAATCAACAACTTTAGCAAAGTTGCAGGATACAAAATAAACCCACATAAATCATCAGCTTTTCTATATATCTCCAACACAGCTCAGCAGCAAGAACTAGAAAGAGAAATCCCATTCAAAATCACCTTAGACAAAATAAAATACCTAGGAATCTATCTCCCAAGACAAACACAGGAACTATATGAACACAACTACAAAACACTCGCCACACAACTAAAACTAGACTTGAACAATTGGAAAAACATTAACTGCTCATGGATAGGACGAGCCAATATAATAAAAATGACCATCCTACCCAAACTTATTTATCTATTTAGTGCCATACCCATTGAACTACCAAAATACTTCTTCACTGATTTAGAAAAAACCATAACAAAGTTCATTTGGAAGAACAAAAGATCAAGGATATCCAGGGAAATAATGAAAAAAAACACATATGATGGGGGCCTTGCAGTCCCAGACCTCAAACTATATTACAAAGCAGCAGTCATCAAAACAATTTGGTACTGGCTAAGAAACAGAAAGGAAGATCAGTGGAATAGACTGGGGGAAAACGACCTCAGCAAGACAGTATACGATAAACCCAAAGATCCCAGCTTTTGGGACAAAAATCCACTATTCGATAAAAACTGCTGGGAAAATTGGAAGACAGTGTGGGAGAGACTAGGAATAGATCAACACCTCACACCCTACACCAAGATAAATTCAAAATGGGTGAGTGACTTAAACATAAAGAAGGAAACCATAAGTAAATTGGGTAAACACAGAATAGTATACATGTCAGACCTTTGGGAGGGGAAAGGCTTTAAAACCAAGCAAGATATAGAAAGAATCACAAAATGTAAAATAAATAATTTTGACTACATCAAACTAAAAAGCTTTTGTACAAACAAAACCAATATAACTAAAATCAGAAGGGAAACAACAAATTGGGAAAAAATCTTCATAGAAACCTCTGACAAAGGTTTAATTACTCATATTTATAATGAGCTAAATCAATTGTACAAAAAATCAAGCCATTCTCCAATTGATAAATGGGCAAGGGAAATGGATAGGCAGTTCTCAGATAAAGAAATCAAAACTATTAACAAGCACATGAAGAAGTGTTCCACATCTCTTATAATCAGAGAGATGCAAATCAAAACAACTCTGAGGTATCACCTCACACCTAGCAGATTGGCTAACATAACAGCAGAGGAAAGTAATGAATGCTGGAGGGGATGTGGCAAAGTAGGGACATTAATTCATTGCTGGTGGAGTTGTGAACTGATCCAACCATTCTGGAGGGCAATTTGGAACTATGCCCAAAGGGCGACAAAAGAATATCTACCCTTTGACCCAGCCATAGCACTGCTGGGTCTGTATCCCAAAGAGATAATGGACACAAAGACTTGTACAAAAATATTCATAGCTGCGCTCTTTGTGGTGGCCCAAAACTGGAAAATGAGGGGATGCCCATCAATTGGGGAATGGCTGAACAAACTGTGGTATATGTTGGTGATGGAATACTATTGTGCTCAAAGGAATAATAAAGTGGAGAAGTTCCATGGAGACTGGAACAACCTCCAGGAAGTGATGCAGAGCGAGAGGAGCAGAACCAGGAGAACATTGTACACAGAGACTAATACACTGTGGTATAATCGAACGTAATGGACTTCTCCATTAGTGGCGGTGTAATGTCCCTGAACAACTTTCAGGGATCCAGGAGAAAAAAAAAACACCATTCATAAGCAAAGGATAAACTATGGGAGTGGAAACACCGAGAAAAAGCAACTGCCTGAATACAGAGGTTGAGGGGACATGACAGAGGATAGACTTTAAATGAACACTCTAATGCAAATACTATCAACAAAGCAATGGGTTCAAATCAAGAAAACATCTAATGCCCAGTGGACTTACGCGTCGGCTATGGGGGGTGGGGGGGAGGAAAAGAAAATGATCTATGTCTTTAACGAATAATGCTTGGAAATGATCAAATAAAATATATTAAAAAAAAAAAAAAAGAAAGCAAAAAAAAAAAAACTTAGCATAGACTTTAATACAACAACTAAGGCAAAGTCTGAAAAGTATAACTCCTAGATTTAAAAAGGATTTAATTATCACACTTTATATATTTACTAATTATCTGACCCTGGACTAGTCATAATCTCTCTGAGCCTCAGTTTTCTTATCTATAAAATGGATTTAATAATAGCACCTACCTAAGGAGGGTGTCATGAGGATCAAATAAGATTATCTATCCTATCTATCTATCTAATTATATATATATATGTATACAAATACACCTATGGATGTTTGTATATATGTGCATATGTAAAGTTACATATAGATGTTGTCTGTTATTAAGAGGCAACTAGGACCTGGAATCACGTTGGTTCAAATTTAATCTCAGACACTTACTGACTGTGTGGCCCTAGGCATTTCATTTAACCTCTGTTCATCTTGGTTTCCTCACTCGTAAAATGGGGATAACCATAATGCTTACTTCTGATAATTGTTGTGGTTATAAAAATGATTTAATATTGGTAAAATGCTTTCAAATACAAATTGCTATTATTTTTATAGTTATTAAATAATATTAGTATGTTGTTATTTTATGCTATGTTTGGTGCTTGAGAGATCTAAAGACAAAGCTAAAATCTACCCTCCCCCCAAGAAGGTTTTATCTACTGGGAAAATATAATGAACACTAAATCAAATAAATACAATATAAATGGAGGAAGGATCCAGCATTCTAACTACTGGGGAGAATCAGGAAATTTTTTTTTAAACTCTTACCTTCCTTCTTAGAGTCAATGCTGTGTATGGGTTCTAAGGCAGAAAAGTGATAAGAGCTAGGCATTGGGGGTTAAGTGACTTGCCCAGGGTCACACAGGTGGGAAGTATCTGAGGCCAGATTTGAACCTAGGACCTCCCATCTCTAGGCCTGGCTCTCAATCCATTGGACTACCCAGCTGCCCCCAAGAATCAGGAAACTTTTTGATTCTATAGAAGGTGACTTCATATAGATGGCTATGTCTTGAAAAGATACTGAGGATTAGAGAAGGGGAGGGATCACATTCAGGAAGTGAGGAAAACTTTATGGGAAGGTAAGGATACAGAATTTGGAATGTTGTGTTTCAAGAAAGAACTAGTTCATCTAAAGCATACAGTGCATGAAGGGGAGAATTATGATGAGGTATCTGGAAAGATAAGTTGGTTTCAGATAACTTGTTGTTCAATCATTTTAGTCATGTGTGACTCTCCATTACCCAATTTGGGATTTTCTTGGCAAAGATTCTGGAGTGGTTTGCCATTTCCTTCTCCAGCTCATTGAACACATTGGGAAACTGAGGCAAATAGAATAAGTGACCCAGGCAGGGTCAGGAAGTATCAGAGACCAAATTTGAACTCAGAAAAATGGACTGATTGACCAAAATCAAAACTGATTAAGGCTCAGTGATTAAAAAACAACAGAATTAGTGTTATTTTTATTCTTTCCCATCTTAGAGAGAAAGAGAGTTTTTGAATTGTCAGGTGGCTGTTTATCCCTGGGGAAAAGTTGAGGGAATGAGTTTGGTGTGTCCTAAAGTAGGATCCTCTTAACTCAGTTTCTCAATAGTGGTATATATTTTTTGACAAAGCAATGATTAATCCTGAGTCTGGTTTTACCATTGACTGTCAGATATGACTCATGCCTTTAATCAAACTGAACTAAGGGAATTTTCTCCTTGTTATGGTATATGTTAGGTTAGTCTGTGCCCTTGAGGGTATAAGTCGTGACATCATTTAACTATGTCCCTCCTATTCCTTTAATAGTAAATTTGAATAATCAGGACAGATGAGCAGTAAAAGTTTTGTATGCATAATATTAAATCGATTAATAGATTGATATTGGAACATCTCTGAGTTACTATAACTAGAGGCAAGTGTGAAAAATATTACAACTTTAATCTATATTTGTGATCAAATTATAATATAGGCATGATATTACCTTAAAGGAAGAATTAGACAAAGTAATAAAACTAATACATAATGTAAATTTTTCTTATTAAAATACTGAGAGAATTGAAGATATTAGAATATCAAGTGGTAGTGGGAATTGAGTGATCATATTGACTCTCTTATGATTTATTTATGGAGCTCAATTCCCTCTCTATTCATTTATGTGACTAGTCAAACTTCTGTCTTGGGAGAAAACTTTATTCAATTGTGGGAATTGTGAGAAAACTTTATTGCATTGTTTGGATCTATCCCTATGAGCCTGGGAAGGTGGACAACCTCCACATGATTCACAGAGACCTTTAACTAAGGACCTAGGCTCTACTGACCAAAAACCCAGCCAGATCCAAAAACTGATGCAAAGAGTTTTCTCACAATTATACATTTCAGGCAACCCATATGTTTTATCTTAAAATTGGTCCCACACTGATCAATTAATTGTTGTTTCTGTATTCATTTGATTGAATACAAACACTTATGGGGATAGGACACCTTTTTTCTGATTTCAAGGAATTGTGACTATTTGCTCTCCTCCCATCTTGGGAAGTTCTAATCTTTCCCCTAATTAGAAATCAGATTACCTAATTTTATATCCTATCTAATTGTTTTCTTTAATTAATTGGTCTTATTTGATTGTTTTTAATGCATAAATTCTACCTCTCCATGTATTTGGGTTGCAGCCCTAACCTGAGAACATCTGGTCTCAATTAGTTATACAATTGGCATGAAATTTCTTTAAAAGTCTATAGACTTGGAAACTCACACCTTTGTTTCCTTGGCCATTTCATCTCTCACCCACCACAGCAATATAGTACAATGCAAGCGTCTCTTGATCTAGCTAATATATGAAGAAAAACGGGACTGGTTTAGGTTCAGTTCCTTCATATGTTTAAAGTGATTCAGTAAGACATGGGTTCAAATCCTGCCTCTGACTCTTATTAGCTCTATGAATAACTATAAATCATTTAATCTCAGCAAACATGGTGTGGGCAAAGTGAACAACAATGGCCTACTGCTACTCAGCAAATGCTCAGAGTTCGAACTCACCATCACAAATACTGTGTTCAGAATGGTGAACAAATATAAAACAATGTGGATGCACCCACGATCAAAACAGTGGCATCTCATTGACTACATCATTGTACGCCTGCGAGACATCCAGGATTTACAGATCACCAGAGCCATGAGAGGAGCTGAATGCTGGACAGACCACCAATTGGTTAGAGCGACTCTTCAAATGTGCATTGCGCCTCGCCATCCAAAACGCACTCAGACAGTTCGCACATTTTACAACGTGAGTCATCTTAGAGATCCATCTTATTTGCAAACATTCCAGTCCTTCCTGGACAACAAACTGCCAAGGGACCACTCACTGGAAGCTCAACCGAGAAATGGAACCAGTTCAGAGATGCAGTGAAGGAAACATCAAAGGCAGTCCTAGGCCCCAAACAACGCAACCACCAGGACTGGTTGGAAGAGAACAACACTGCTATTGGGGACCTATTGAGCAAAAAGAACAAGGCCTTTATGGAGTGGCAAAATAACCCAAACTGTGCTCCTAAAAAGGACAGATTCAAGTCTCTCCAAGCCACGGCACACTGTGAGATCAGGAAGATACAAGACCGATGGTGGGAAAAAAAGGCAGAAGAAATCCAGTGCTTTGCTGATACGAAAACTACAAACAATTTTTCAGTGCCCTCAAGACTGTCTATGGGCCATTAAAACCCACCACCACTCCCTTGCTATCCTCTGACGGTGACACTCTTATAAAAGATAAAAAAGGCATCAGCAACAGGTGGAAAGAACACTCCAGTCAGCTTTTCAACTGACCCTCTGCAGTCTACCAAAGCGCCCTTGACTAGATCCCCAAAACTGCACCATTGAACAACTTGACCTCCCTCCTTCAATAGAGGAAGTCCAAAAAGCCATTTAAACAAATGAGTGCAGGCAAGGTACCCGGTAAAGACGGGATCCCAACCGAGGTGTACAAGGCCTTAAATGGAAAGGCGCTCCAGGCATTCCACATAGTGCTGACCAGCATATGGTAAGAGGAAGTCATGCCCCCAGAACTCAGAGATGCCTCCATCGTAGCCTTATACAAGAACAAAGGCTCACGAGCAGCCTGTGACAACTACAGAGGCATCTCACTATTCTCCACTGCTGGAAAGATCCTCACCCGTGTCATACTCAACAGACTCCTGTCATCTGTTTCAGAGCAGAACCTGCCTGAATCACAATGTGCCTTCCAACCAGATCGCAGCACCATCGACATGGTCTTCACAGTGAGGCAAATGCAGGAAAAATGCCTTGAGCAGAACCTGAGTCTCTACATTGTCTTCATAGACCTGACAAAGGCGTTCGACACAGTGAACAGGGATGCATTGTGGGTGATCCTTAGCAAGCTTGGCTGACCAGCAAAATTTGTCAAACTGATCCAGCTCTTTCATGTTGATATGACAGTGGAAGTCCTATCTGGTGGAGAGACTTCCGATCGCTTCAACATCTCCAATGGTATGAAACAAAGCTGTGTCCTCGCTCCGGTACTATTCAACCTATGCTTCACCCAGGTATTACGACATGCTGTGATGGATCTAGACCTGGGTGTCTACATCAAATACCGACTGGATGGTTCACTATTTGACCTTCGCCACCTGACTGCAAAAACAAAGACAACAGAGAGACTCATCCTGGAAGCTCTCTTTGCAGATGACTGTGCTCTCATGGCCCACCAAGAAAATCATCTCCAAACCATTGTGGACAGGTTCTCCACCACAACAAAACTGTTTGGCCTGACTATCAGCCTCAGCAAAACAGAGGTGCTGTTCCAACCTGCACCAGGGAGGCCAACGAACCAGCCGTGCATTACAATCCATGGCACACAGCTTTCTAACGTCAACACTTTCAAGTACCTGGGCAGCACCATGGCCAACGACCGGTCCCTAGACCACGAGATCAATGCCAGGATCCAAAAGGCCAGCCAGGCACTCGGGTGGCTGCGCTCCAAAGTCCTCCAACACAGCAGTGTAAGCACTGCGACGAAGCTCAAAGTGTATAACGCAGTGGTCCTCAGCTCGCTCCTGTATAATTGTAAGACATGGACACTGTACCGGAAGCACATGAAACAGCTGGAGCAATTCCACCAACGCTCTCTCCAGTCAATCACGAGGATCCGATGGCAGGACCGAATCACCAACCAGGAAGTCCTCGACAGAGCCAACTCCACCAGCATCGAAGTCCTGGTCCTCAAAGCCCAGCTACGATGGTCTGGACACGTCATCCGCATGGACCCACAGAGAATACCAAGACAGGTATTCTATGGTGAACTGTCAGCTGGACTCAGGAAACAAGGTTGACCAAAGAAAAGATTCAAGGATCAGCTACAGTCCAACTTGAAGTGGGCTGGCATTACACCAAAGCAACTAGAACTCGCTGCCTCTTCAGAAGCAGCTGGCGAACCCACATTAACCGTGCTGCCACCACCTTTGAAGATGAGCGACGTCGACGTCTTGCCGCTGCGCGTGAACGCCAACACAAGGCCACAACTGCACTTCCTATAAAAACTGGCGTCCCAGGCCCCATGTGCCACAAACTCTGCACCTCAGCCTTTGGACTCCAAAGCCACATGAGGGCACACCGAAGACGAAACTGCACAAAGACAACATTCTCGATCACCGAGAGACTACCACTAACTTCATCTCATTTTACAAATGAGGAAATTGAGGCAAACAGGTTTATGTGACTTGCTCAGGGTCACACAGTAAGTTTCAGAGACTCAGGAACATGAATCTTCCTGACTCTAGGCCTGGTACTCTATCCATTTTACTACCTATTTGCCTTCTTTATTTATATACATACACATGTATTTTTCCCTTGATGGAATTTTAAGTTCCTTGAGAACAAGTTTTATTTCATTTTTTTTTTACTTTACAGCACATAGTAGGTGCTTAATATGTACTTGATTGATTGCTTATGTATCTCAACTTTAATACTTATTTAAAATGGGTGCATTTAGATTTTTCTTTTCCAGAAATCCCATTAAACCTAAAGTGTCCAACTGGTCTTTCAATTTAGCCTTGGTTATTATATGCACATGACCCAGGTGTTGTACCAAGTACATTCTGGCAACAGAGCATATGAGGTCTAAGAGAGAGAGAAAAAAAGATAGGCAATCAGTCAGACAGACAGAGTCCAGAGAGAGATAGAGAGACAGACACAGAGAGACAGAGATATAGAGACAGAGAGAGAGATAGAGGGTGTATTCTCTTTTGTTGATTAATTAAAAAGTAAACAAAAGAGATTTAATCCTGTCTTCATGGTAGTAAGTAAGGGTACTTAAGTTAACACTCCAAAGTATTAACTCCAACTAGACAAAGAGAACAAAGGATTCCCTTTTCACAAGTGCAAACTCAGAATAGACAAAGAGAACCAAGAATTTCTTTTCATGCCATCTCACAGGGATATGGTGAGGATCAAATGGGAAAAGATAGAAAATGCTTTCCAAACATTAGTGGACTATAGATACAACATACCATTGACTCCTAGGTTGGCCATTCGGGATGGCATGGTGTAAATCTGGGGTCAATGACTAGAAGGTCCTGGATTTGATGTTCAGTACATACAGATCAGGAATTACACTAAAGTCAAAACCCTCTTGAACCAGTTGAGACTTAGTGAGTTTAAATGAACTTGTGGTCTCCAGAAAGTCCTGGGGAAAAGGACAGAAGAGTCACTGCGGTGACCTTAAGCTTATACCCCTTAATATAAAGCCTCCTTTTCCTACTCCCATTATTTTTCAGGAGCTTTCATTTCTTTCACACTAGTAATTCATTTGGGTCTGAATGAAGTGTGGGGCAGCATAGACTGAGAGCTCCTTCTGAATGAAGCTGTTCCATTTCTGGCTATCAAATGCTTGTCCAGTTCTCAGTCACATAGCTGACACCCTGACCTTCCTCTCACAATCTGTGGACATGCACAACATCTCTGGAGCTGAAGAGGGAATGAGGCACTATTGCTTCTATTTGGTCTTCCTGTCCTTTCAACCAGTCTTGGGAGTATCTTTCCACAAGCATGGACTAGGTTTAAGATTTTCAGGTCTCTGACTGTCCAGCCTAGGTTTTCATCCAGAGAGGTGACAATATGACAAGAAGACCTCTCAACAGAGATTTAGGTAATGACCACCAATGATCATCTCTCAAAAGTGAGCTATTTCCTTGATGTCATAGTGAGTCAGTGACAGATATTCTAACCGACTGAAAAAAGGCCCTCTAGGAGTTTTCACCTTTCCTCTCTTCTTCCCAAGAGCAAGAGGTGAAGGCCATGCATACTCAAGTCCTATAATCTCCCCTGTACTCCCCAAAATCACTTTCTCCTTCCAACTGGTGTTTTTCATCCAATCCAAATCAGTGACTGGTGTAACAGCTTTTTCCTTTCACTTGCTACAGGCCTACCTCTACTCAGGAGGTGACCAGAATTAATAGCTCCAGGGGGCAGCCTTGGACTAGGATACAAGGACCACCCCCAGAGTCCTGTCCCCTCTTTTCCAAGAAAATCTGAGCTCTCACTTCTGAGGGGATGACATAGGCCACATCTTCTGGAAGTCAGTGGATCCAAGCTGGGAAGCATTGGGCCAGGTCCTTGGGGAGCCACTGAGAAATGCACAGGAGTACCACAATATGTACCAGCCACAGCCACTGCTATGGCCATGGAAGCAGCCATAGCATCCCCAAGGGCAGGGAAAGGAACATAACTGTCTCCCTCAGTCCCTTCTTTGAACCACCCACTAGAGAAATGGGAAAGATAACTATGGGTACAGGGAGAGTCAATATGGTCAAACACCAATGATCAATCAAATAGCTAGAAGGGGCTGTCCTTTGCCCCTGAAGATTCTCCCCCTACTTCCCTCTTTGACTCTCTGTCTCTCTTTGTGTTTCTGTCTCCATCCCTGTCTTTGTCTCTATGTGTCTCTCTGTCTCCCTTTTTGTTTATATCTTTTTCTCTCTCTCCCATCTGTTTGTCTTTATCTTTCTGTCTGTCTTTGCATCTCTTTCTGTCTCCTCTCTCATTTCCCATATCTCCTAATGTTCCTATGGCTTTCTATCAATCTCTGGCTCTCACTATCCCTATGTTTTTATCTGTCTATGTATCTATGCATCTATCTATGTATCTATATATGTATGTATGTATGTATGTATCTATCTATCTATCTCCTCCCCACCCCACCTTTGTCACCCTCAATCCATCTCCACACTTGGAACCTTTTTTTGACTCAATATAATCACACACTCTCTGTCTATGTTTCTGCTGCTTAGATTCTACTCTCAAATCCTGTCTGATTGCTCATGTTACCTCTGATACTCTCTATCTCTGTCTTTCTATCTCAGTCTCCCCTGAAGGAAAAAATGTGTCTATCTCAGGGTAGTCAGAAAAGGGTAGGGAAAGATTGGTTTGATTCTACTGGGTCCCAGAGGACAATATGAGCAATGAGGGAAATAACAGAGTGGCTAATTCAGGCTATATATGGAAGAACTTCCTCAAAGCAAGGACTATTCCAAAGTGGGATAGGTTGCCTTAATGGTAGTGGGCTTTCCTCCTTGTGCATATCTGGTAGGCCTGGGCCCAGTGGTCCCTGAGGCTCCTTTCAGTTCTGATATTTAGGGAGTCTCTAGCTAACCACAAGTATCAGAGAAGCCTTAAGGGACAGAGAGTGAATTGACCTGAGGGTCTCAGGGGATTAAGAATGAGTCAGAAATGTTTTCAGAATCCAATCTGAGGCAACCCCCCCAAAAACAAACAAACAAACAAACAAAACAAAAACCCTGTACTTACAAGTATTATAAGTTCCCTGGGAAGGGAACCAGGATTCCTTGGGTGCTGTCCTGCCTGGTTAAACATTGACTAAGTCTGTGTCTTACCCTTCCCTAGGTCCTAGTGTCCCCATTCTCTGCAATGGATATGTTAGGGTTTGAGACTCTGTAGACTCCTTCAGAGACAGTAGTAGGCCAATGCCACTGATAGGTCTTTTAGTCATATTGATGCTGACTTTAAGATTTGGAAAACATTTTACACACACTATCTCATCTAAGTCTCATAACTATTCTAGAAGAGAGGTGTTTATTCCTTGTTTCACAGATGAGCAAACTGAGTTAAGCAATTTAACAAAATTATTCAGTCAGTAAGTATCAAAGGTGGGATTCAAACTAACTGCTCTATGGACCTAAAAGACAAACACTTTATGTGCTATATCCTCAGTGCTGGGAGGAAGGGCCGGAGAGAAAACTTGTAAGGAGGGGATCTTAACCCTTTCTCTGGCTCTAAGAGTTTCCTACATGCCAGAATTCCCAAGTAAAAAGGGTTCACTCAGAGAGATCCCAGGAAATGGTGATATTGGTTTGCCTATCTCCCTGCCTCCCAACTGGTCCCAACAAGACTCCTTCCATTTCCTCATACTTTCAGGTAAAAATTTAGTGGGACCTTGGGAGGGTCACCACCATCTTGGGTGGACCCTAGGTTCTAGCCATCCTGAGGCAAGACCAGTGGTCATAGACTTTGAGTTACTGTTGCAGGGAAGACTGCTTTATTCTGGGCTCCTTTGGCTTTGACTCCAACAAAATAGCTGGTCCACTGCACAATAGCACTGTAGCTATTATCTGAGGGTCACAGTGGCTCCCAGAGTCCCATTTTCCTTAAAATGATAAGTAGTATCTATTAAAAATCATCAGTAAGCATTTTCTTTAGTGAGAATAAACTAGAAACCTCTCCAACAAGATCAGGAGTGAAGCAAGGATATACATTGTCATTGCTATTTTTTAACATTATGTTGGAAATGTTAGCGATAGCAATAAGAGAAGAAAAATAAGCCAAAGGAATTAGAATAGGCAATAAGGAAATAAAACTATCACTCTTTGAAGATGATATGATGGTATACTTAGAGAATCAACTAAAAACCAGCTGAAGTAATTAACAGTTTTAGCAAAGCTGCAAGATAAAAAAATGAACCCACACAAATCATCAAGATCTCTATATATTTTCAACAAAGTCCAGTAGCAAGAGATAGAAAGAGAAAATCCATTTAAAATAATTCTGGACAATATAAAATATCTAGAAATCTGCCTGCTGTGACAAACCCAGGAACTATATGAACATGATTATAAAATATTTTCATTCAAATAAAGTCAGATATAAATAACTAGAAAATGTTAATTGTTAATAAGTAGGCAAAGTCAACATAATAAAATATTTCTACCTCATTTCTACCAAAATGAGCTTACTTTTTCAGTAATTCATTCATGAAATTATAAAAAAGTATACATCTAGGAAAAATAATAAAAACATCTGGAAGAACAAAAGGTTAAAATGTCAAGGGAATTAATGCAAAAATGTGAAGAAAGGTTATCAGTATCAGATCTGATTATATTATAAAACTTACATGAAGTGATGCAAAGTGAAGTGAGCAGAACCAGCAGAACACTGGTCACAGTAACAGTGATCTTGGACCATGATCAACTGCAAATGATTTAATTATGGCCACGATGACTCCAAAAGACTTATGATTAAAAAATGCTAACCACCTCCCAAACTGATGGAATCTGAATGCAGATCAAAGCAAACTATTTTTCTCTTTCTTTATTTTTTAATTTTTTGGTCTATGTATTCCTTCACAACATAACTAATATGGGCATATATTTTGCATGATTCATCTGTATCTATATCTTATATCAAATTGCTTACTGTCTAAAGGAGGGGAAATGGGAGGGAGGGAAGGATAGAATTTGGAATTCAAAATTTTAAAAATGAATGTTAAAAATAGTTTTATATCCAATTTGGAAAAAAATTATTTAAAATGAATTTCAATTCCAGGAAGACAAGGAATATCTTGATTTTTGATTGTATGCCCAATATTTAGTATGCATTCTGATTAAACATCAATTACTCAATAAATGCTTTCTACTCACTCATTCATTCCTTCATTTATTGTATTCAGGAAAACTCTCCTTTGGCTTTCTTGGCAATGGAAAATTTGTTAAAAATATTATTTCATTGACATCTTTTGTTTTCACACCACCCTCATTTCGGAATGTATCCTTCCACTTTTATCAAACCCAGAAGGCCATCACTACTAAAGAAATATTTAAAATGCAGAAAAAATACTCAGCAAAACTAACCAACACTTAACTGCATTTGATAGTAGATGTAATATTCAGTGCCCCTTCTTTTATATAGAGAGGAAGATTCTATTTTTTTTCTCAACTCTTTACCAGAACCAAGATTGGTCATTAAAATTATATAGTGTTGAATAGTGTTTGGTTTTATTATTCCATTGACATTGTTGTAGTCATTGGATATATGTAGTATTTATTGATGGTAGAGTTCCTTATACCCCCTTCCCTAATTATGGAAATTCAAATACATGCATGCAGCTGGCTATAACACCCCTCCTCAGGATGCTTGGTGTTCTGAGGAGTTAGAGATGCTTTCTTTTTTTTATTTTTTAGAATGTTTTTCCATGGTTACATGATTCATGATTTTCCCCCACTCCTCTTCCATCCCCTTCCCCCTCTCCCCTTGGAGCTGACAAGCAATTCCACTGGGTTATACATTTTTCATTGTTCAAACCTATTTCCATGTTATTCATATTTACAATAGAATGATTGTTTAGCATTGAAACCCTAATCATATCCCCAATGAATCATGTGATCAGTCATATGTTTTTCTTCTGCATTTCTGTTCCCACAGTTCTTTCTCTGGATGTGGATAGCATTCTTTCTCATAAGTTCCTCTATATTGTCCTGGATCATTGCATTGTTGCTAGTAGAAAACTCGATTACATTCGATTGTGCCATAGTGTATCAGTCTCAGCATTTTTCTAAGAGGGAGTTACAATAGTTATAGATGAGAGTAAAATACAAAACCTGATTGATAGATGCATTGACAAAATGCCAATTAGGGGGCAGTCCCCTTTGTCATAAGAGTTTACATTTAGAATAAGTATGTTCAACCTCTTCAATTCATTTCATTATATCCCAAAGTTCGGTCTGGATCTTTTAATGCAGTGTGTGGCTTCTTCAGGCATCTTTACAGAACCTTCTCCAAAAGGATCCTCTTTCTTGATTTTGGGTGTTGGCAAGTTTCTTTTCCTGAAATTTCTCCAAAAAAAATTTAAACCTTGGATTTTTAGGATGATTACACAATCCCCTCCAGGAGGGTGTTGACAAACACCAGAATCACACTGGGATACATGACTGAGTTATGAGGTATATGAAACAATTGTCAAAAGAAAGACAAAAACAAACCACCCCAAAAAAATCTCAAATAAAAGATTAAAAGTTGGACTTCCGGTCAAGATGGCGGCTTAGAGAAAGCTAAAGTTCACATCTCCAGAAAACCCTTCCCGACCGATCTCAAACTATAAGATCCTAAGGCGCCAAAATTCAAAACGATCAACAGCATAGACCCTGGGAATCCTCCTCCTGGACCTGGACCTGGATCAAAAGGTACGGCCCCCCTCAAAAGCCAGAACCCGAGATCACTCAGACCTAAGGGGTAGGAGCGCAAAGTCCAAGGCTCTGGGAAGCCGAGGCCCCTTCCCCCACAGAGAGCAGGGTCATCTGAAACAACAGCAACCCTCAGGGCGGGCAAGACAGCCTCACCAGGTGGATCCTGCTATCAGAGTCTCAGTGAAAGTCACTGCCCTCGGAACTCCGGGAAGCCGCAGCCTTGGTCTTCAACCAAGAATCAGCTACCCAGCAAAACTGACTATATTCTTCCAAGGGAAAGTATGGGCATTCAACAAAATAGAAGACTTCCAACTTTTTGCAAAGAAAAGACCAGAGCTCTGTGGAAAGTTTGATACCGAAAAACAAAGAGCAAGGAATACCTGAAAAGGTAAATATTAAGGAAAGGGGAAAGGAGAAAAATGTTATCTTCTTTTACTCAAACTCTCTTCTATAAGGACTACATTTCTATCAATCTATGTATACTAACATGTGGGGGGAAAATGTAATGTATAAATAGGGGGTAAAGAAAGACCAAATAGAAAAATCTTTCTCACACAAAGATTCACATGGGAAGGGGAGGGGAAGAAAACTCCTATAAGAAGGAGAGGAAGAGAGGGTTTTTTACTTAAACCTTAATCTCAGGGAAATCAACTCTGAGAAGGAAAAACATCCAGATCCATTGGGATCTTGAATTCTATCTTACACAACAAGGGTAGGGAGAAGGGAAAACCAAGGGGGGGGGGAAGGGGAGAGGGAAAACAAAAAGGTAGGGAAAGAGAGGGGGGAGGGGAAGGGAACAAAAAGGGAGGGACTAAAAAGGGAAAAATCAAGGGAGGGGACAAGGGGGACTGATTCAAAGTAAATCAGTAGACAAAAAGGTAGAGCCGAAGAAGAAAAGGTTAGAATTAGGGAAGGATATAAAAATGCCAGGGAGTCCACAAATGATAATCATAACTTTGAACGTGAATGGGATGAACTCACCCATAAAACGTAGACGAATAGTAGAATGGATTAGAATCCAAAACCCTACCATATGTTGTCTTCAAAAAACACACATGAGGCGGGTTGACACCCACAAGGTCAGAATTAAAGGATGGAGTAAGATCTTCTAGGCCTCAAATGACAGAAAGAAGGCAGGAGTGGTAATCATGATATCTGATAAAGCCAAAGCAAAAATAGACCTGATCAAAAGGGATAGGGAAGGTAATTATATTTTGTTAAAAGGGACTTTAGACAATGAGGAAATATCATTAACCAACATGTATGCACCAAATAATATAGCACCCAAATTTCTAATGGAGAAACTAGGAGAATTGAAGGAAGAAATAGACAGTAAAACCATATTAGTGGGAGACTTAAACCAACCATTATCAAATTTAGATAAATTAAATCAAAAAATAAATAAGAAAGAGGTAAGAGAAGTGAATGAAATCTTAGAAAAATTAGAATTAATAGACATATGGAGAAAAATAAAGAGGGATAAAAAGGAATACACCTTCTTCTCAGCACCACATGGCACATTCACAAAAATTGACCATACATTAGGTCACAGAAACATAGCACACAAATGCAGAAAAGCAGAAATAATGAATGCAGCCTTCTCAGATCACAAGGCAATAAAAATAATGATTAGTAATGGTACATGGAAAACCAAAGCTCTGAGGACTAAAAAGTAAAAATTACTGCAGACATGTCATCCATTACATTTACAATAAATGCAGAGGTGGGAAAATACAACAATGCCATTGCACTCTACTTCAGCTACAAATAGACCCTTAACTCTTATTACAAACAACTAAGAAGCAGGCAAATAAATGATCAGTCAGAGGTAGGGATGCTCCCAAATATCTGAAAACTACTTTTGAAAACTCATGAAAATCAAATTAAATTATTTAGACACCTTAATTCTCCAAAATATGTATACAGAATGAAACCAATTCGATGGAGTCCATCCATCAGCTCTGTGTGACCATTAACAAAAGCAAAAAAGGAACAAAATGCTATTTATGGGCTTTTTACAAAGATATTCTTCTACAATACAATCATAGTCACAGGGGAGGTACAAATAAAAACAATGTAACAGAATATTTCAATTTTGATAAATGACAAATTGGCTAACAGTAAATTACATATACCACATATGCTGAATTGTGTTACAGAGACTTCTTCATTCTGAAGAAGGGAACAAACTGAAACAGTTAACATCAATAAGGCAACAAGATCTGAAAAGGCTTAAAATTCACCTCCAGACTCTTTGAGGTTCCTTCCCCTTCCAAGTACCATCATTCATCATAATTTCTTTGTTCACACTTCTGGGGTCCTCCATACTGAGGGGAATTCCTGCACTGAGTACAGGTATTTAAGTTTGTTTTGATTTTCCTCATTGGAATAACTATTCCTCCTATTAATATCATTATTCCTGAAACATTTCCTATTTTCCTGATTTCTCTTCTTACAATTCATAATTACATGATCAACCTTTCCACAAAAGTAACATGTTAGTGGTTGTTTTGTGGATTCATGTAAAGGAGCTATGATCTCTCTTTGCTTTACCTTTCCAACTGTTTCAGTTAATTCTTTTATTTCCTTCCTCAATGTCTCTACTAAAGTAGAATTCTCCTTATCCTTCTCACCCTGTTCAGAAGTCAATTCCTTTATTTCCTTCCTTAATGCTTCTACTAAATTAGTGTTTTCTTTCTCCTTTTCCTTATGTCCCTCAAAAGCATAAACTGCCACTCTTTTCAATTCTTCAAGGTCCATTGTAAGCCAATTTGGACAGCTATTCATAAAATAATTCCTAACTACCTTACAACTGTTTTTCACAAATTGTATTCTGATATGTCTAATGTCCCATTCCCTATCCATCTCAAGCTCAATATGTCTACCTCCCAGCTTGATAAATCTATTCATAAATTGGGAGGGATTTTCTCTATCTTCTTGCTTAAAATTTTCAAATTTAGTCCATATAACAGGCATATCAGAACAGGCTCTCATAGCTTTTAGCAATGCATTTCTAGCCTGGCATAGTTGTAAGTCATCTTGCTCTGAATTTGGGTCCGATTTGGGATCTCCAGTTGGTCAATGAGCTGCTCCCTCTCCTTGGGCCTGATTAATAAGAGAAAGAATCTTATTCCTTTCCCTTTCTGTTATCAAGGCCTGGAACAAATCTTCTACACCAAGCCACTGGCTCAGCTTCATATGATGGTGTTTTTTCTTTGAATCTCTCAATGCCCTGTGGAGAAAAAGGTGTATGATGTCTAATGTTTACTAAATCTCCATGTCTGTTATATGTAGGGACAAGTCTTGGAGAGAAAAGATCTTTATTTGAATCATCTGTGGCAACTGCTGCTTGGCCTGTGTTTTGGAGTTCAATGGAGTGGGTTGTAGTGAGGCTGGTAGGGGATGGGGGTGGGGTGGTGGAATGGATCTGGTCAGCAGGTGGGGAGGCAGAGCAAAAAGATCAGGGGCAAGGTGGAGAGGAACAGGAGAGGGGTTGGGGCAGGGTGGATAGGAGTAGGATGGGTGAGATGTAGAGGAGTCATAGTAAGGTGGGTAGGAAGGAGGAAAAGGTTTGAAGTAGGGATGGTAAGGGTAGGGATAGGGGAGGTGGATGGGCAAAGGAGATTAGAGAGGTAGATTGGGAGGAAAGGGGATGAGAGGAGTAGGGAATGAGTGAGGTCTGATAGGGAGAGGAGCTGAGGGGTTCAAGTCCTTGTTTGGGTCAGTATGAGGAGAAACCTCCTCACAGTCCAGGTGAGATGATAGAGCATGTTCATTGCTAGATCTCACTGATCTAGCTCTCACTGATAGAATGGTTTGGTTCCAAAGAAAGAAAAGTTTCCTCACTGGGGGGAATGGCCAATTTATCAACATGATATGCCCATAAATACCAGTATTTATAATCGTTGGAATCTGTTTTTAATGGTTAACTTCAAATCTTTTAAGATCTTGAAGTCAAAAGAGTTGCATTTTGGCCAGGTAAAAGATATGTCCATCCATGCCTTACAAAGCTTTCTGTCTTCTTTCTTTGTCCTCTGATTCTCCTTAGGCAAATTAGGATCACTCTAGCAATTTAGAAATGTATGCAGGGGTGAATCAGAAGGAATAGTTCCCTGATTTCCCATGATGTGTTGCAGTATTTCCCATATTGTCTAGTCTGTATGTCCTATTTAAGATAGTTTGAGTATTGCTAAATTGTCAGCTTAAACAATGAAAAGTTTATAAAACATAAAAAAATAGAGACATAAAGTTCTTCAATGTTATTGTGGAAGGCAATAAGAGGAGGTTTAAAACAACCAGTAATTGTTGCACAACAATAGTTTCAATAATGCATGTGTATTCCATGTAATTATTGTTGTAATTAATAATTAAAAGCAATATGCATTTATTACAATTCATCATTTTGTCATTAATAATAAATAATATGCATTTATTATAATTATCAATAATGTTATCAACAATTAATGATATGTATTTGTTATATTTATTGTTATTAATTAACAACCATAAGCCATAAAAATAAGTATCAATAATCAATAATAACATTAGTAATTAATAATAACGACTAATAATAATTGTAAATTTAAAATTTATTTTTATTGATAGTATTATTAATACTATTGTGTTCTAAATTATTCCTTAACATTGCATGTAATTAATTTGATTTAATGTTGGCTTTGTTCAATTTTAGAAATTTGGTTTTAATTTAAATTCAATATTATTAATATTTCCTATTAATAATCCTTTTATTTAAATGTATTCAATTTAATAGCATTATTTTAGATAACTAGTAGCAATAGCAAAGGAATTCTTTTTATTTTCCTGCAGTTTTAATTTTCAACAGTAGGTGTCGCTATAAATGCATGTAGAGTGGAAGGCACCTGTGGGTAGACCTATCTAAGCAAGCAGTCAGATAAAGAGAAAGCAAAAAAATAATGTGGTTTTCTCTATACTAAAGAAGGCTGACAGTCTAAAAGAAATTTGAATGACTTTAGATATGCTAAAGAAGGCAGACCGTTTTCCAGGAAAGTTTGAGCATGGGGGAGGGGAAAGAAATTCAAAGAGAACTTCCTCTTAGCCCAGTTCTAAAGACTGTTTGAGGGGGGAAGGGATAAGGGAGAGAAAAATGGAGTTAAATCCCTTCCCCTTGAACAGCTAAGTGTTTTCAAAGTGTTGGGGAGCAGGGAGCCCCTAACCCTAGTCATAGCCTGGAAGGACACTCCAGGATTAATTTAATGGGTGTCTCTGAGCAAGTCCCTGCTGCAGCAGTACAGCGAGACCTGGAGGGTTCTAGTGCCCCTTGGTTTAAAAAACAAACAAAAAATAACTTGGTCCTGTTTGGAATGGGGGGTGCTTCCATGTGCAAGGCTGTGCTGATCATATGCCTGGGAAGAATGCAGAGGCTGGGAAAAAACAGGAGTCTGGGTTTTTCCCGCCTGGGTAAGTCAAACTGTCAGGGGACACTCAGGATCCTGCCTCATCCTCTGCCCCACCTACCCTATTCTTGTCCAAAATGGGTCCCGTTGGGTTGGTGGGGTGGGGTGGGGGTGGGAGCCATGTGAGGGGAGGAGATTCCTTAACATTTGGGGGGGGGCAGTCACTCCCTTGCCTGGGTCCCTGGTCCTATTTTGGGCAAAAGTGTCCTTCTCCTTCTCTACTGCCCCAGGGAGCCCCTAACTCTACTCCACAGTCTGGAAGGACTCCCAGGATCTGTTCAAGGGGTTCCCCCCACCCTGCACTTCACTAGGTTGAAAGAAGGAACCCTGGGACCTTGTATGCTGTGGAAAGGAAAAGAGCAGGAATACTTGTTGGGACCTAAACCCACTGAATTCTGTATGGGCAAAAGGCCCCTTCACCCCTATTCAAGCTGAAAGGAAAAAAAAAAAAGGGTGGGGTGGGAAGTGAGCGGAGATGCCACCAGGGAAGGAGCTTTTCTCACCAATCCAATGTGATCCAATCCCGGAAAAACAGCAGCCTGTTCCCTCTATCCGTCATGGTTTGTTTCACATATGAAGGCAGGCCAGCAAACTGAAGACATTTCTATCTTACCTAAGCTTTACCTAAGACTCAAAATTTCCCTCAGAAGAAAATTACAGATTCGTTTTTAAAGCAAAGTGGTTCGCCATTCTTTAAGAATTAAAAATAATATTTCTACCCAGATATATATTTCATAAAGTTTATTAGGAGGGTAGACAATCATTCCTAAGTAACCTGACTTTATGGTCCCTAGCTTTGTATGTCTCTTCTCTCCTTCCTCCCCTCACCTGCCTCCTCTGTTCTCTTCTAGGTTCTCCTCCAATTCTCTCTTGATTCTTCCCAAATCTTGACTGTTATTGATGTACATACAGAACATTGGCCAATGGAAAACCTGGTGCAACTGTGGTATGTTAGGAATGTTTGATAAACAGGTAAAGCTCCTCAGGAGGGGGAGGGGATCCTCCTTGACACATTAATGTCCCAAATTTGCCACATCCCCTCCAACATTTATTATTTTCCTTTGCTGTCATGTTACCTAACATGCTAGGTGTGAGGTGGTCCCTCAGAGTTGTTTTGATTTGCATTTCTCTAATTATAAGATATTTAGAACACTTTTTCACATGTTTATTGTTAGTTTTGATTTCTTTTTGTGAAATCTGTCTCTTCACCATTTATTGATTGGGGAATGACTTGATTTTTTTGTAAATTTGACTTAGTTCCTTATGTATTGGGGAAATTAAACCTTTATTAGAGAGTTTTGTTATAAAAAGTTTTCCCAGTTTGTTGCTTTCCTTCTGATTTTGGGTGCATTGGTTTTGTTTGAACAGAACCTTTTAAATTTGATATAATAAAAGTCATTCATTTTACATTTTGTAATGTTTTCTATTTCTCGCTTGGTCTTAAATTCCATCCTTTCCCACAAATCTAACATGTATACTATTTTATGTTCACCTAATTTATTTATGATTTCATTTCATTTAAGTCCTTTACCCATTTTGAATTTATCTTGGTATAAGGTGTAAGATGTTGATATAAACCTAATTTTTCCTTTAGTCTTTTCAAATTTTTCCCAGCAGTTTTTGTCAAATAGTGAGTTCTTTTCCCAAAAGCTGGGATCTTTCAGTTTATCGAACACTAGCTTGCTGAGGTCATTTAATCCTAGTGTATTTCATTGATCCACCCTTCTATCTCTTAGTCAGTACCATATTGTTTTGATGATCGATGTTTTATACTACATTTTAAGATCTGGTACTTATAGGCCCCCATCCTTAACATTTTTTTCATTATTTCCCTTGATATTCTTGATCTTTTGTTCTACCAGATGAACTTTGTTATAATTTTTTTCTAATTATATAAGAGTTTTTGGTAGTTTGATTGGAATGACACTGAAAAAGTAGATTACTTTGGGTAAGATTGTCATTTTTATCATGTTACTTCATCTTACCCATGTGCAATTTATGTTTTTCACAATTATTTAGATATAGTTTTAAGTGTGTGAAAAGTGTTTTGTACTTGTGTTCATATAATTCCTGTGTTTGTCTTGGTAGATAGATTCATAAATATTTTATATTGTCTAGAGTGATTTTAAATGCAGTTTCTCTTTCTGTTTCCTGCTGCTGACTTTTGTTGGAAATATATAGAAATGCTGGGTTTATGTGGGTTTAACTTGTACCCTGTAACTTTGCTAAAGTTGATTATTTCCACTAGTCTTTTAGTTGATTTCCTAGGATTCTTTAAGTAGACCATCATATCATCTGCAAGGGATGATAGTTTAATTTCCTCGTTGCCTACTTTAATCCCTTCAATTTATTTTTCTTCTTTAATTGCTACTGCCAGCATTTCTAGTATTATATTAAATAATAGAAGTGATAATGGGCACCCTTGCTTTACTCCTCATCTTATTGGGAAGACTTCTAACTTGGTTAGGGATGTTTTCTAATAATTTTGGATCAAGTCTCCATTCTGGTGTGTTCTTGTTAATAATCCATCACCAGATATAGTTAGAATTAACTTATTTCATTAAGTGACCGAGAATCACTTAACCAATTAATATCAATTATTTTTTAAAAGGGATGTTTAGTGAAAAAAAAATAGAGCATTATTCAAAGCTCAAAATGTCCTTCCCCACAAAAAAGTTAAAGTACATACTACCTTCTATTTCTATGCTTTCTAGTGTTTTCAATGGGAACGGGTGTTGTATTTTGTTAAAGACTTTTTATGCATCTATTGAAATAATCATGTGATTTTTGTCTATTTACTTGTTGATATAGTCAATTATGTGGATGGTTTTCCTAATATTGAACCATCCTTGCTTTCCTGGTATAAATCCTACCTGATCATAATGAATAACCCTCATGATCACTTGCTTTTTGCTAGCATTCTATTTAAGATTTTTACATCTATGTTCATTAGGGAGATTGGTCTGTAGTTTTCTTTCTCTCTTTTTGACCTGTCTGGCTTTGGAATAAGTACCATATTTGCATCATAAAAAGGAATTTGGTAGAACTCCTTCTTTGCTTATTCTCTCAAATAGTTTGTATGATTTTGTCTCTATTTATTTTTCTCCACTTATCTACTAACTCTAATTTTTCCAAGATTTCATTCACTTCTCTTATCTCTTTCTTATTTTTTTTTTGTTTGATTTTTCTAGTTCTGATAGAGGAAGGTTCAGGTCTTCAACTATTATAGTTTTTCTATCTATTGCATCCTTGAGCTCCACTAGTTTCTCCTTTAAAAATTTGGATGCTATGTCATTTGGTGCATATGTGTTGAGTACTGATATTTCCTCATTGTCTGTACTGCCTTTTATCAGGATGTAATTACCTTCCCTATCTCTTTTGACTGGATGTATTTTTACTTTGGCTTTGTCAGATATCATGCAACCCCTGCCTTCTTTTTATCAGTTGATGCCCAATAGATTTGGCTCCATCCACTTATTTTTACCCTCTGTGTTTCTACCTTCCTCATGTGTGTTTCTTGAAGACAGTATATATTAGGTAGGATTTTGTTTTCTAATCCACTCTGCTATTTGCTTGCATTTTATGGGTGAGTTCATTCCATTCACATTCAGAGTTATGATTACCAACTGTATTTCCCAGCATTTTGATTTCTACTCCTACCCCTGCCCTTTCTTCTTTCACTATTTCCTTCTATACCAGTATTTTCTTTATAGTCAGATTCCCTTATTCCCACCCTTATTTTATTTCCCTTTCTACCCCCCTTTTTATTCCCTTCTTATTTTCTTTACAGTCTTTTTAAACTAAACCCCCTTGCCCTCCCTTGTATTGCTTCCCTCTCCACCAGTCTTCTAGTTCCCTATAGGGTGTTAATCAATTCTCTGCCCCAATATATTTGATTGTTCTTCCATCTTTGAGTCAATTTCAATGTATGCAAGAATTGAGTATTTCCTAGATCCAACCTCTTTACCCTTCTAATGTATTGATGTTCTCCCCTCTTCCATTATGAACTTCTTTGTGACATATAAATTTACACCATTTTGTTTCTATTTCCATTTCTCTTAGTATTAACCTCTTTTTAAAACTCTAGTTGTACACATATATTTATGCATACATATATCTATATACATATTTATGTGTTGGCATTTCATTCTATACATTTTATCACTATTCCCTCTAAGTGTAATTTTTCTTGCTACCCAGGTGATAATAACAATTTTTATGAGTTACCAATATCCTCTTTTCTTGTAGGGATACATATCATTTTAACTTATTGTGTCCCTTATAAAAAGTTTTTTTTTTGTATTTTTGTTTGTTTTTTCCCCCTTTTAAAATAAATTTTGATGATTCTCTTGAGTTCTGTGTTTGGGCATCAAATTTTCTGTTCAGGTCTGCTCTTTTCTGTATGAATGCTTGGAATTCTTCTTCTTTTTTTAATGGCCATTCTTTCCCCTATACGAATATAATTAGTTTCGATGAGTAATTGATTCTTGATTGTATACCTAGTTCCCTTGCTTTCCAGAATATCATTTTCCCTGCCTTTTGGTCCTTCAGAGTCAATGGAGCCAGATCCTGTGTTCCTCATTTTAGTTCCATGGTATCTGAATAATTTTTTCTTAGTAGTTTGAAATATTTTTTCTTGGTCTGGTTGTTCTTGAATTTGGTTATAAGATTCCTAGGTGTTGTCAGTTGGGGATTAAGTAAAGGAAGTGATCTGTGGATTCTTTCAATCTCCATTTTTCCTTCTTGTTGTAGAGTGTAGGTGCAGTTTTCTTGGATAATTTCCTGTAGGACGATGTCCAGGATTTTTTCTTTGTCATTGTCTTCCAGTAGACCAATGATTCTTATGTTGTCTCTCCTAGAAAGATTTTCTAAATCTTCTGTTTTGTGAATGAGGTGTTTCATATTTTCCTCATTTTTTTCATTCTTTTGATTTCGTTTTATAGTTTCCTGCTGCCTTGTGAGGTCACTTGCTTCTAATTGTTGTATTCTGGTTTTTAAAGACTGAATTTTATCCCTAATTTTTTGGTCATCCTTCTCCTTCTGATCTGATTTTCTTTGGCGGTCAGCTTTCATTTTCTTTACCTCATATTTCATCTCCTTTGCCTCATTTTCTAACTGGTTAATTTTGGTTTTCAAGACAGTATTTTCTCATTTTAGTTCAAGTGCCTCTGTTTCCAGATGACTTATCTTGTTTTTTAAGTTCTTTCCCTATTTGTGTTCAGCCTCTTTTAATTGTGTTTTGATTTGCATTTTTGAGTTCTTCCAAAGCCTGTGTTCAATTCGCTGGAGTTTCTGTGTTTTTTCTTGGCATTCCTTGATCTTCCTCTTTTTTACATTTGCTCTTTGTTCATTGCCTGGATAGAAGCTGTCAATTGTAATTTATTTTTTCTTTTTCTGCAGTTTGCTCATATTTGTCCCCTTCCCTCCCCCCTTCCCCACTGTAGTTGCCTGTATTCTTGCTCCTCTTATTCTGTGCAGGGTCTGTGGGTTTGGGCTTTTCTGTTATCCTTCACCCTTGGAACTTAGCAAGACTCTCAGAGCAGTCTGTGGGGTAGGGATGTTGGAGCTTGAGCTTCCCTGTCCTCTGAAGGCTTGATAAGATTAAGTCTAGTGGAGTTGAGCCTGCAGAGCTGAATGTGCCCTGAGGTCAAAACCTAGGGAAGGGGTGGGGAATATAGAGTGTCTCAGCTGAGATTGCTCTGCCTTCTTTAATGTTCTCCTCCATCTGCCTCTCTGCCACCTGTGTTCAAAGATCTGAGCCCGGCACATCTTTGCCCGCAAGGTACTCCATCCAGACTAGCGCCCTTGCCCATTCAGAGAATCCAGCCACTGCTGGATGCTCAGTACTGTAGGTGCAGGAGGGGTCCTGGGTCCTTCCTTCTTCCTTCCCCTTAAATCCAAGTGTTCTCAAATTCAGGCTTTTGGGGGGTGTATCTTTTAAGTTGAGTCCAGTGGGAGGGTTCCATAGTTCTGTCCTGTTGTTAGGTTTGGTTTTCAGTCCCCTAGGAGCATTTTGTTTTTAATTGGTGAGGAAGGGTTTCCAGAGGTCTGAACTTTTGCTGCCTTTTTGCTGCCATCTTGATTCCCCCTTCCAGGGATTTTAAAAATCCCTTTTAGCTCTGACCACCCACAATCTTATAGTTTGGACCCTGCCACTTACTTTGGAATGGGACCTAGCAATCTCTTAGATTGCCTTCATTCCTTTCCTCATCAAATCAGGGTAGAATGAAAGTGGTAAGAGCCTTGAGTTTCATTGGTTGTAGATGAGGGCTGAAGACATCTAGGGTTTTGGACTCTGTGTAGGTCAAAGTTAATTTTGCACTCAGACGCCATTGACACAGAGTTAATAGGCTAATGATAAGTCTAGTTCTTTGCACACACGAGTCTATGGACTTATTCCCCAGAGAGATCATGCAGGATTAATGGGGCTATGATCTATAGCAACTGTTCTCTCCAGTAGTAAGAGAAAAGGAGCCTGAAAGTCAGTAGTTTCAGTTTCCCCTTAGGTATCATTAGAGTTGATTTAGAAATTTAAATCACCCAACTGGGGTGTATGTGAGGTACCAAGTTCCCTTACTTCACCAGTAAGTGAGGAATTTTCAGAAAGATTCACTGACCTGGGAGCCTGACTTCATGTAAGACAGAAGCTCCAGAAATCCTGGGAATGGAAAATAAGTATGAGGGTAAAGCCATAACCAAGTCATTCCAGTATCCAGAATTAATTCAGAGGGGCTGTGGGGAAAGGAGCAAGAGTAGAGGAATCAAAGTGACACCACTCCCATGAGTGGTTGAGATAGACTGAAGACAAAGGTCTTGGGTTTCAAAGGAGTTAAATAGCTTGTAGTTTAGGGTTCAGAGGAGGCCAGGCTTGGCAAGTCACTGAGATTGAGAATCAGATAAAAAAGATGAGACCAACAAGGAAACTTGGCAGGGTGATGGAATGAACTTTATTTTTTCCCTTCAGGAATGTTTTATTTTTTCCTAATTACATGTAAAAAAAAATTGTGGCATTCATTTTCTAATATTTTGAGTTACAAATTCTGTCTTTCCCTCATTCTTCTCTCCCCTCCTTGATATGGTAATTAATTTGAGGTTGATTATACATATGCTATCATACAAAACAAATTTCCATAATCATCATGTTGTGGAATAAAAAAAAAGAAAAAAAAAGAAAAATAATGTGCTTTAGTCTTCATTCAGAATCCATGTTATCTCTCTGGACGTGGATAATATTTTTCATCCTGAATCCTTTGGGTCATTATGTTGCTGAGAACAGCTGAGTCATTCACAGTTGTTCATTTTACAATTATTGCTGTTACTCTATACAATGTTCTCTTGGTTCTGCTCACTTCACTCTCCATCAGTTCATGTAAGTCTTTCCAGGGATTTTTTGTTTTTGTTTTCACATTCTGTTCATCAATTATTATAGCACAATACTTTTTCACTGCAATCATATACCACAACTTGACTAACCATTCCCTAGTTAGGGGACATCCTATCGATTTTAAAAAAGAGCTATTATGAATATTTTTGTGCAAATAGCTCCTGTTACTTAAAAAAAATTCTTTGCAATGCAGATCTAATAGTAGTATTGCTGGATCAAAGGCTATGCATAATTTTATAGTTCTTTGAATATAATTCTAAATTGCTCTCCAGAATGGTTAAATTAGTTTACAACTCTACTACCAGTGCTTTAGTGTCCCAAACTTCCCACTTCCTACTTTATCATTTCCTTTTTCTGTCATATTAGCCAATCTAATAGGTATGAGAGAATACTCAGGGTTGGTTTAATTTGTATTTCTCTAATTAATAGTGATTTGGAGCATTTTTCATCTGATTATAAATAGCTGATTTCTTCATCTGAAAATTGCTTGTTCATATCTGTTATCAAATGGGGAATGACTTGTTTTCTTACATATTGGCCTCGGGTCTCTATGTATTTGAGAAATGAGACTTTTATCAGAGATACTTGTAAAATCCACAATCCCTTTTTCTGTTTTCCTTTTAAAATTGGCTGCATAGGTTTTATTTATTCATGGAGTGAACTTTAAAGGAGAAGCAGGAACTCTGGGAAGGAGGTTGGAGCAGTGAGGAACAAGGAGTATGCCAATACCTCTTCATGGCCCTGGGTGCCAAGTGCTACCAGAGAAGGAGAAGCCAAACTCAAAATAAAGGTATGTTTTAGGGAATTTTCAAAAGATGGAAAGAATTTGAGAGGAGGAAAGGTGGACTCATAGATTTAAAGAGAGAGAAGACAGTGTCAGTCATCTTGTCCAATAGCTGCATTTTCCAGATGAGGAAAATGAGACCAGTATATGTGAAATGACTTGCCCAAGATTGCGTATGTAGGGGACAGGTAGGTGACTCAGCATATTGAGAGTCAGGCCTAAAGACAGGAAGTTCTGGGTTCAAATGTGATGTCAAACACTTCTAGTTGTGGGACCCTAGGCGAGTTATTTAATCCCAATTGCCTAGGTCTTAACTGTTCTTCTATCCAGGGATCAATAGTTACTATTGATTCTAATACAGAAGGTAAGGGTTTAAAAAAAGATTGCATTGGGAGTATGTTACAGACAGAAGATTTGAACTCAGATCCTTTGTTCTTCATCTAGCTATATATTAGATATATAGATATAGATATAGGCAGGGTGATTGTGGTATAAAGACTAGCCAGGATAGCCAGAAGAAAGATACTCCTGCCTAAACTCAGAATCCTAGTCTCAATGTTGAGGTTAGGGAACTCATGATGGGAGTGGAAAAATACAATCTATACTTTAGGAAGGAATCTGTTGGATATGAAACCCTGAGGGGTGGGAAGCCTGATGCAGTGAGGAAACAAGTAAATAGCTTAGCTGGAGCTGAGAAGGAGTGAGGGGCATGGCTGGGCCTTACAATTCAGAATCATGTCCCGTTCTTCCTGTATAGGGTAAAAATTATGGTTGGACTGAATATTTGAGAGTGTGGTCAACAGGGATTTAATTACTAAATCCTAATGTGATATGGAAATCACTTTAAAAGACTGATATATATTAATTTAAGGTTGCCAAGGAATTCAGCTATGTAATTCCTAAATGAAAACTCAAGTCAGCAGTCAACCTTTTATGGAGTTTTTAATTACAAACAGGAGGAAGAAAGGTATTAGAGAGAGAGAGAGAGAAAGAGAGAGAGAGAGACAGAGAGACAGAGAGAGAGAGAGAGAGAGAGAGAGAGAGAGAGAGAGGGGAGAGAAGGAAATCAGGCTTAAATACCCCCTCTGCTTAGGCTGGGCCAAAGGCCCAAGCCCTTAGATAGCTGAGGCAAAGAAAAGAGATCAGTCCCTATCACTCACATAACCAAAAAGGAGAAACAGTCTCAGGGGCCTCCACCTCCAGCCTCCTTCAGAGCAAGCCCTCCTCTCAGACCTCTCCAGGAGCTCTCCCTCCAGGACCTCTCTCCTCTCAGACTCCTTCAGAGCAAAACCTCTCAGAGCAAAAACCCCTCCCAGAGCAAAACCTCCTCCCAGAGCAAAACCTCCTCCCAGAGCAAAACCTCCTCCTCCTGTCCTCAGACCCCGCTATCTTTAAGGAAACCATCTAAGTCCCCTCCCCTCAGTTCTCACATCTACCAATCACTGTTGATGTCTCCCCCTGTGCCAATGGTGGCTCTAGCTTAACCCAGGACCACCCAGAGGTCTGTTTCCTTTGCACATGTCTGTTGAAGGTCATATTCTCAAATAATTAAATCTTGATCTTTGCTGCAGCCCTTCCTAAATCCTGTTACTCTGAGTAGGGTGGAGATTGTAAGTTCCAAGTCCTGGTTCTGTCATTCCAAGTATCTCTATTGTATCAATTCTAAAATCAATCATGACTCAAAGAACTTCCTGTTCTATGCTTAAGCATAGGTCAAAGCCCTTTCCATTGTTTAACAAAAGGTTTCTGTCCTAAAGTAATCTTAAGTAGGGAGGAGAAGGATCCTCCCATGCCAAGGAGTTTCAAATTCTAATAGAGTTCTTACTATCAGTAGGAAATTTTTCAAGTATGAAATTTCCCAATGGGGAAATTTCCAACATTCATAAGTCTAAGAAATTTTAAGGTTTACACTAATGATTACTCAAGTCAGAATGGATGAAGAAATTAAGGAAATGAATGAGAGAGAGAGACAGGCACACAGAGAGAGACAGACAGACAGACAGAGAGAGAGCTGCACCTACCTGGTCTGAACCAGGCCAGAGTTCAGAGACTCCAGCAAGGGGGTGGGGGGAGAGGATTAAACTTAACAAGGCTTCCAGTCACATGGCCTCCTCCAAGATGAGGGGCCTCTCTAGAGGCTAGTGTCTCCAGAAAGCCAAGGAAAGGGATTCAGCCTTTTCACTCACCACGTGTCAGTTCAAAAGGAAGCAGACTGAGATCTCAAGCCAGAGCTCCTTCAGGGTCGAGTTCCAAGGTGAAGCAGATCCCACAGGAAGTGGCCACCAAATTTAAAGGCAGTTCTTTGTGTCACTTCCTGTGCATGATGCTGTGTTGATTCTGGCTCCAGGGATATGTAAAGAAGAAGTCCATGTGCTTACCAGCCAAGCCCTGCTTCATCTAACTTTGGGGACTGTGACCTCTTCTCACTATAGACAGTGTAACCCCTCTGTTTCCTATTCTATCCACTACTTATGTCTTCTGCCCCAGGGCTCCCTTGCATTCTATGTTATCATATCATAACTGCCTATTTCCCCTTAGACACTCCAAAATAGAAACCTGAGGAAACCAAAACTCAAGCCTTATTCTAGAGGCAAAACCCCACATTCTTCAGAATAATTTAATTTAATCTTTTAATACAAAAGTGAACATATTTTGACTCTGGTACTTAATAATTCTATAACCATAGGCAAAATCACTTAATTTATCTGAGCCTCAGTTATCTTATTGTAAAGTAGGAAGAATAATACTTGTACTTCCTAATTAACAGAGTTATGATAAAGAATGGTCTTACAAACTACAGCTTGTAAACTCTAACACATTATCCAAATGGGAGTTATTACTATTACAGACAGTAGAATCATAGGATAATCATAGATGAATACCTGGGAGTCATCTTGCAAATTGTGCAATTTGCCCAGAATTATACATGTTTTTGTTCATTCTTCATTTTTGAAGACCTGTGGCACCACAGGGTAATGCCTTGACTTATGTTAGAATTAGATTTAAGTAAGGTAGAGCTGCATAAATTTGTCCCCTCTCTCTTCTAGAGACAATGAAGTTCAATGGCAAGACAAAAGTCAAGATGACTGGCAATGGTCCAGGATATGATGGATGATCATGTGTCTTCAATATCTAGCCAAGCTCTAAATACTCCACGGAGCTTCAGTTGCCTTCATGGTCACTGGAGCAAATCGTTCTCATCTTTCTATCCCACCAGGGGAAATCTTCACACACTTGGTATAGAGAGCCCCCTAACTCACTGATAGATTTGAGGCCTGTCAGTTATGCTTGATCTGATGTAGCCCATCTGCCAAGACATTTTTTATTGAAGTATGGCTCCTGTGCATCCTACAGCTTCTTGGAGGCACAAGTGAGAGTTGAGTGAAAGGTAGACATCAAATGTGGAGTCCTAAAAAAAGGACTCAATAAGCCATCACACATCAGATGAGAAGTTCCTTCTGGTACCTCCCAAATACCCATTAATTAAAAAATGTAATCATCAAAGGTTTTGAACCAGATCCAGAGTCATTATTCTTTTCCTTAAATTACTTTCTCCACAGAATATAGCACCATCTAGTATGACAGTGGCAGGGAGGGGGGTGGGGAAGAGTAGATGAACTTTTGATGGTAGGCAGAAGGTAGTCATATTCCAGCTAAAGAATGTTTCTTGATCTGATAGAGTAGAATTAAGGATCAAAGGGAGAAGCAGATGAAGATATCTGAATGGAAGAAAGTTGATCTGTGTAGGGTTTTCCATAGCTGGCCCCTAGCCACCACAGTGACCCCAGATACCATGGAACTTGTCAATGAAACAGCTACTCCAGATTAGCTTGTCACTAGAGTTCTGGCTTGAAGTCAGCTGCAAGGATATATGTGAGGAAAATTAATCTCTTGGGCCATTCAAAGGTGTGGTGGAGGCAGGTCCCTCAACAGCTGTATCCTTAAGACATCAGGAATTCTAGTGACACGAGGCATTCTAGTGATAACCTCACAGTATTTTTAGGACAGTGGGAGAGGTCACACTTATTCTGGAGAACAAGCATCTGGTAGTGATTTGTTTGATTATGGGGGTGGGGGTGAGGATAGCGATTTAAAGATGCAGTCCCCAAGGGAGAAAAAGGTGTTTCTGAGGCAGTTCTTGGAGGTCCTCTAGGAGATCCCCTCAGTGTTACAGATCACCCATAGCTCAGTCATTATTAGTCATTCAGTTCCCCTCATGCTGAAAAAGAATTCCTATTATTTAATGGTTTACCTTAGTAGTTGTCATTTAATCTCTGCTTGAAAACCTCCAAGGGCGAGGAACACACTACTTCTCTAGGAAGCTCATTCCACTTTTTGAGAGCTCCACAGCACCACCTACAGGAACCCCTAAATGCTAATGCCTACCTAACTCCCTTTCATTTAACTACTTTGTCTTTTTATTTATTCTCTTTATATGTATTCCTTGTGTACTTGTTGCTTCTCCAGTTAAAATGTTAGCTCTCTGAAAGCCAGGATTGTTACATCCCTTGTATTTGTATCCACAGAACCTTAATAAATGTCTGGCACTGAATACGTGTTTAACAAATATTTATTGATTAATTCAATGTGAGGAGAGTTTTCCTGCTTCTCTTTAACCTGATTTATCCTATGAGAATCATTGGAGGTGTTCTAGAGGCGACAACATTATTTTCCTTGAGTTCACACTCCTTTGGAAATTGTCTTGAGCCCTATAGAAATGGCTCTGATTGTTCCCTAGTCCCATATGGGGATGAAGGGGAGATTATATAGGGTTTAGAATTTAAGAGACCTTGAAGTCACTAGTCTAATAGTCTTATTTTATAGACGAGACAACAATGGACTGAAAACCCAGAAAAGAATTCTTACCACCAAAGTCCTTAATGTTTTAAAGTGGCTCAAAATCAGAAACCTATATCATTTAATTATAAAATACTATTAAAGAAGATATATGACCGGCTTTGCCACTGCACCCTAAGGAATATGGGACCTTTCCATCTGATTTGTCACTGATACGTCTTGTCTTATAAGTGTTTTTGCCTTCATTATAATGTAAACTCCCTGAAAGCAGGATTTATCTTGATTGTTATATGTATCTTTAGTACTTAGGAGAGTGCTTTGCACATTGTAAAAATGGAAATACTTTTTCATTCATCCATTCATTTTTTCCCTTTATTTGTTTATTCATTCAGAAACTGAGGACTGGTGCCTGTAGTTTCATAGAGAGTAAGTAGCACAGCTAAGATTCAAACCCACTTCTTCTGGCTCCAAACACGAACTCATTCCTCTAAATCATGCTTTATGGTTTACATTATGGCTGGTGATAAACAGATTTACCACTTGCCTCAAAGAAGGGGACATTGTATAAAATGTCATCACTTACACTTTCACGGAAGAGAAATTTCATTTAGACATCAAAGTTATACCTACTGCCTGATGTTCAGAGAGCCCTATACTATACCCCATGATGCATTGTGCCTCACAGTATATGATCCATATGGAAAACAAACAAGGGAGAAAAGTATCTAATACCAACATGGAGAGTAGACTCATGTGCTAAGGCTTTGCCTATCAAAGTGAATTAGAACTTCCAATTATTCTTCTGCCTAGTTCATCAGTAGCCACACCTGCTCTCTTTCCCGAAGTAGCTACTGCTCTCAGATCAGCTGTTTCAGGGCTTCAAGGGTTCACTTCAGAGTTTTGTCAAAAACCCAACAGGTGTAAGCCTTTATTGGCCTTTAGGAGCCTCCCTTTGTCAGAACAATGGCTGACCCCCACCCCCACCCCAAGGTGAAAGATCCCAACATTCACCAAGGGAAAGCAGCTGCCTTCCTCTTGAAACATGCGACCAAGAAAAAGTGTTGAGTAGAGACAGTGATTTAAAATACAAGTCTCCAAGAGAACTATGGATTAAAAAATGAAATCAAATGAAGCAAGAGAGACAGGTTGTTGGTATAATTCTGGTAATGGAACGAGAAAGACTTGGATTCATGCAACCTATAAAACAGACAGCATTGTGACCCATGAAAGTCAAATAACTTTTCAGTGGCCTAAGGCAACTCTTGAAGACTATGCATTCCCTTGATAGAAAGAGATTTCACACTAGAGATTCTCTTTATTGATGAAATCACAAATCCTGTAGAAAACAACAACCACCACCTATGAAAGTACAAGAAAAATAATTAGCAGGATTTAACTTTTTTCTCATGAATACAATTATCTCACTTGTAAGAGATTTGGCAAATTACAAGCTGCCATCAGGAAAATCCAATTACTCAGAGGTAAAGGCAACATCAAGTGAACACAGTAAATTAAAAATGCAAATCAAGTCAAGTTTCAAAATATTACTTTGAGGGAAGCAGTGAAATTGGCTGTGCTTACTTGCTTTTCTATTTTGACAGCAATGCAGAATTTGAAGAGTAGAGAGCCTCTTGCTTTCATTCCTCTTGGCCCCCTCTTCCACCTGAGAACAGTGTTGGCACTCCCATTCCAATGGAAATGGATCATTCTTAAGCTGTAAGAATTTGTTGTAGTAGAGTTTCAACACCTGACATTCTAAGTGATTGTCTGATCACTTCCTTCTTGAACTATCTTTTCTCTTTCAATTTTAATCAAAAGCTCATGAACCAAGCATTTTCTTGGCTCTGAGTTCCGAACAACTGACCTACAGGAAGGAGATGCTCAAAGGAACTGAGCTTCAATTCTTTGATACATGCAATATTTACTGATTGCCTACTCTATGCATCACAGTATGCTAGAGATCATAGGAAGCCAAATTTTGAGTCAGGGGCTTAGTTTCTACTGGTACTCAAAGAGTACCCATTTGTTTTATCCAAGGACTTTTATTCTCTCCTATCTCCTATGTCAACATGGATTTTTGGATGACTCAGTTTACCCTTACTTTTGAGAAACCCCAGTACTAAGTACCCTTATTTTGGTTTGAATGTTAAGCACCTTTTTGTCTTGAAGACTTCTTGAGTGGATGAAAGTTGTCCTCTCCTGAAAAAGAGTTTCTTGGTTTGAACTTTGTCTTTAATTTGTTACATCTGACTGTTCCCTAATACCATAACTATTGACTACAGGAGGTTACACACTTGTTTGTGCTTAGTCTTTGTAGGCTTCCCAAAAGGTTGAGTATCTCTTTGGAGAAAGCATCTAGTATGGTGTTCTCTCCCGGAGAGGAGAGGGTATTTAGCTGTGTTTTCTCCCAGAGGAGTTAGCACTAAGAATTGTAACTGTGTCTTCTCCCAGCGATATGGTTCCCAGAATCTCAAGGTCTTTGGTTTTGTATGATATTTGATGTCTGACTCTGTGTAATGACCAGATGATAAACCTATCCCTTTTTCCTAGTTAAAGAGTAGGTTTTCTAACTACTTGGAAATTCTGTATTTATTTCCAAGTGTTAACTTGTGTGTTAACTATTTGCTGCTTCTGTGACCCTTCCCTGATGATTCCATTCATGGAAGTGTCATTATCACCATTCAGGGACCAATAAGCATTGATTAATGTGCTCAGTGGCAGGCACTGTTTTAAGTACTGTGACAGAGGCTGGCACTAGAGAAAAAGTGAAGAGTATCTTTTCAGTGGCAGGTGCTATGGGACAGCTAGAATGAGTCCGGCAATTGAAATCTAAGATGGTAATGTTAGGTCCACAAGCAAAGCTTGTGGGGACAACAACCATTTTCTAGCTATTAACTCCTGGCAGTTAGAGCCCAGAAAAGATCTAATGGGGAACATGTTACAATTAATACTATGGTCAACTGTGCTAGGAATAATTGCCATTTATTGGGGCTACTGTATCATTTATAATACACCTGCAGGGATGATAGACAATGTTCTAGGCACATTGACCAATATGACTATGGGATGGACACAGTTGCTAATGAATTATCTAGATGTCAGTTACCTCTGGCAAATCATACCCCAAGTCTATGTTGTGTTTGTGGCAGTGACTAACATCTTAAAGAACATCAAAGCCAGTGCCAACCTGATTTTCCAAAAGAAAACTGTACATTGATAATAGATTAGAGACACTGCTTGGTCAGATCCCTATTATAACTGAGATATGCCAGAATTGCTTGCATAGAAAACAAGGCATGGGGAAGGAAACCGACAAGAAGACTGGGGATGTGACAGGACAGACTAATAAGGATGATGTAGTTACTCATACTAATACTGGGACACCATTAGGTGCAGTAGGGGGAAATGACCTTGCCAATAACATACAGGCAACAACTAATGCATCTGCTAACAATCTTGCAAATGCATCAAAGGCTCAAAAGATTATGCCTTTGCATGATATAGCTAATGTCACTGATAACTCTGGCATTTTACATGTGAAGGTACATAAGACATTCACCACCCATAAACGTATGCCTAAATTTTTATTAGAGCCTCATCTTGCAATTAAAAAAATGAAGAGAGCATTTCACCTCTATGAACCAGATTTTGAGGATGTAGAAATTCTTTTATCTGAACTTTTTACACCCCAGAAACATTATTGAGAAAACTAGAAAAAATTCTTCGCTCACGAGCAGGTCAGAAGTTTTTGAGGATCTAGATTTTTCTAATCCAAGATCAATGTCTTATCTAAGAAAATGCTATGAGGATCTATTGCAGGGAATGAAGCAATTGTCAGAAAGACCCAATGCATAGGGAAAATTTGGCAGATTATCCCAAGAAAAAAATGAATATCCAAGCACATTTGTTGATCACCTTATTGAAAAAACTGAGGGACTGTTAGGTTTTAGCCCTTATTCAAAAGAGTCAGAAGCACATGTGAGGAGACAATTTCTCAAGAGCTGTGATAATCACTTGAGGGGTTTCTTCAGGAATCTCACTTACTGAACTTAGAGACACTGACACCTATCTTCATGATAACAAAGCCGATCAAGAAAAAGAAAAGAATGATCTAAAGAAAAAGCTCTAAGAGACCTCTGAAATATTAAGGCAGAAAGAATTAGAGGAGGTTAAAAACCTGCCTACAATTAAGACGTTTAACAGACAATCCACACAGTATAGACAGACACCCCAAAGTCAACAGAGGGTTCAAAGAGATACCAGGACATGTTTTTGGTGTTCTCTTCAAGAACACATAGTAAGAAACCGCCTACTAAAACATCTCTATGAACAGGGCCAAAATAAGAGAGATGGGAAAGGTCAAAATGCATATTATCAAGGAAAAGCATATAATAACAAAAACTATGGGAGGCAGGATTCTAATAGCAAGCAATGTTGCTCTCACTGCAGATTTAGGGAACAGGAGACCCCAGACCTGAAATCCATGGAAGCAGCAATAGCTTCTGGTGCAAAACCCTGTAATTCAGAAATTGTAGTGAGAAATAAGCATTATACCACATGATGCTAGGCTCTAGCATTATCTAGTAAAAGAGACCAATGGTGGAGGTACCCCAGGGAGGAAACATGAAGGCATAAGCATAAAGGGAAAAAAGGGAGATGGTAGAAAGGAAAATGAAAACTATAAAATTTTAGTGGTGGAGAAACAGATAGTTGGGCAAGATGCCAAGGGAAGCAACTTCAGTACAAAACAAAAAGCTATAATTGAGATGGAAAATGAAATTTCTCAGATAATAGCAGACATGAAACATGCCATTTATGGTTCACAATACATGGGCACACAAAACTGTATGGAGAAAAGCAAGGAACAGATTAAATTCTTTTTTTGGAAAATGTTTTAGCTTGCAGAATAGATCTAGACAGTGGAAAATCAAACAGGGCTAGCAAATCTTTAAAACAGCAACTTAAGTATCTTGACCATTCTGACAAGATAGCTAAACAAGCCATTGTTGCAAGAGACTTTGGAGCTGGTACATTTATACATCTAAGAGGGGAAAGAAAGGAAAATGAGGGAAGAACTAACTTAAACCCAAAAGCCAAAGACTTTTATCCACAAAATTTTATAACACTCAAAGATACCAGTCCAAGGGATAGGTTTAGCACAGATCAATATCAAACTTCCAATGACTGTATATTCCCTGAACCAGAGACTGCAAAACAATCTAAGGGGGTGGGAATCGAAGAGTCTTTGATAGTGAAACCTCACTCAAGCAGTTCTCAAGCTGAAATTAATATAAACAAACTTTTTCTCTACACAAGCTGTTAGCTCACAGATAGTGGTGGTCCAAAGTGATACAGAGCTAGTTAATAATAGTGGATTGAATGGGGGTGGAATAACTGAAGAGGGGATGGTAGATTGCACTATAACATCTACAAAACCTGAAACATCTACTTGTTATACAAGTGTATTACAAACCCTGGAGCAAGAAATTAAAGATGATAATAGGAAATCTGGGTATGTAAACACCATTATAGCTAATTTATAACAAACTCCAGAACCATACCTTGGGACCGAAATAGGAGAACAAAAGTACAAACCTCTCAGTGATACAGGACAAAGTAGATCTGTATTGAAGTCATTCCCAGAAGATACCACTATAGAGGGAATGGTTTCTATGTCAACAAATTCAAAAGAGGGAGTATATCCACAAGAACCTGATCCATAAGATATGGTAGAACCTGTGCACTCTAGTAACATCTTGGCAGATCTGCAGGAAGAAGTAAACCCACAATAATCAAATTTGTCACCACATAACACAGAATTAGAGCATATTCCTGGTCAACAGCTAGAAAAAGAATTGGGAAAAATAGAAATCACTGAAATAGGGTCAGACCAAGACGTGAAACCTGGGTTAACAACACCTGACACAGAATTACAACAGATCACTGAACGAAAGCTAATGAAAGACTTGGAGAGTACAGAAATCAGTGACTAAGAGTCAGACTCAGACCCAGATGATACAGTACCAAATGGTACAATAATAGTTGAACAGAAAAGTGATGAAGAACAAGGAACCCTATAAGTATATCAAGCTCTATGATAAAGTTCACAAAGATTTAGATGAATGGGACACAAATTGGCATAGTGAACTCTGAATTCAGAACAAACAAGCTTTTCTGATTCTGATTCTGATTCAGCAATTGAAAACATAGAAAACTCTTTATCAGTAGAGGAAATACTGTATATTACAGGAGTCAGTAGTTATGAAGAATTTTGTAAGAAATATGACTTAGGGGACAGTGACACTGAATTGGAAGTAATATGATAGAGAACTTGGTAGCAGGACTGGTTTGAGTTCTAGAGGGTAGCAAATAAGATGAAACCTTTTAAGAACCCAGACTAGTACAAGACATAAGATCTGACATGTGATCTACAAAGAAACCTTATTCAAATCAGGAAAACCCCTAAGCCCATAATGACAATCCCTGACTGGAAAAAAAAAAACTGAGACAAGTCCATGAACCCTAGTAAATGTAGATGAAAAACATCCAAGATGCTATTGGAGCATCTTACCCAAACCAAATTATTGCATAAAACCAAAATAGAATAATGCCCAAGACAGATAGTATTATTTTGGGATAGTTAGATCAGGGAGGATTAGTGTAGCCTGTGAAACACAGGAGAAGTGGTTACTTGTGGAACCTGGGAATTTATTTGGGTGGATTTAGAATACTTTCGAATTATTAAACCTATATATGAATTTCAATCTCAAGCCTAGACTAAAATATCATTAACCTCTACAATCAACCACATAGGAATAGAATAATTGCCTTACAATCACATATTATGAAAGATAACTACATTCATTACATTAAAAAAAGAATATCACTTGCACACATGATGATGGCACAAACATCCTGTATAAAGTTTGACTCACATGAATCAACATATTCACTTTTACATTCACACACATGTTAATCTTACACACACACATGATCCTGTAGTTCCGGATACCTGAGATCATCTTTCAAGGTGAGACAACTGGTAAGTATGTATCCTGTAAAGGAGAAGGCACCCCAGACCTGTGACAAACTTCAAGCAACACCAAAGGATGGAAGACATATCGATAACTGGAAAGAGCTTTGAATCAAAGACATTATGGAGAATGAGCTTCAGGAAAATGGGTCATGTAAGATTAATCACTGATCACATTAACTTCACATATAGGGAAGTACATTCACATGCACATTGGAATAAATATGCATCCACCATGACATATCTAGAACATGAACAAATTTCACATTGATATTAGGGACTGTGCTGTAAATAAGGGCAGCCCATGAATTGTATATCTGTAAATAAATCTCTACTACCTGAAGATATATATGTTTATATGTATTTAAAAAACATGTGGCATATGTAAATGTGTAAAAATATCAGATGTATATATACATATATATATGTAACATAATAATGATCTAATCCAGTAATATAGATAGAAAGGAGAGTTAAAATACTAACTGTTAATTGACAGGGACAGAGTAGTTTAGGGTGGAAAAGGGAATATTTTAACTAGAGAGGTAACATTGGGACAGAATAAATCAGATTTAATTAGGTACATGTTAATACATATATATATATATACATATATATACATATACCTATAAATGTTATGATTGTTACATTGGAATTAGCATTATATAATACATAGGATAATTCAATTTTACTTAAGATTTAAATATTATATTGATTGCATTAGGAATGACTTTTGTATTAAGAAATTGTTATATTGTAAAAACTTTTGTTGGCACATAATCCTAACCCTCTTCCCACATTCAGTCTTAGCATAAGATAGGAATTTAGATTAGCAAATAGATTAGGATTAAGATTTATTATTTTGGGAGGGGGGAAGTTAGATAGAAACAATAAGTAACATAGATAGATTAGAATAGACATAGAAGATAAGTAACTTGCATGGGCCAGGGTGGCACCATGTGAATAACAGGAAATGGAGGATTTCTGACAGAGGCTGGCACTAGAGAAAAAGTGCCAGACTGGAGTATGTGAAATTGATCACCTTGATGAGGGAGGGGCCCCAGAAGTGAAATCCTGTGGAGAGAAGACTCTGGCTGGAGAACAGTGAGGGGCTCTCAGTCTTGAGAAGCCGAAGAGAGAAGGTAGAAAAATATTTTCTTCCGAGGGTTACCCATTTTTCCTGCTGGTGACTGGAAATCCTTCCCCCCAACACTTCATAATTGAATGGTCTTTCTGAAGAGAAACCTGAGCAGACTTTACCTTAGCTCTTGTTGCCCAGGGGTGAGTCAACCTGACTTTCTCTCAGGGGGCTCAGGCTGCCAAGGCCTGAGTACCACCCCCAAACTTGAGAAGGGAGGGGAAAGGGTTTAGATAGAAACAAGGACCCCCTTTCCCCACTTACCTTTTCCCATTATTCCCTGCCTGTTATTTCTTTTGTATTACCTGATTGAGTTAACATTAAAAGTTATTTGTTCCCCAAGTTGAGTGTAAGTGAACAGATCAAGGGGAGACCTTTTGGTCTCAAGTAGTGGAGAGGGGACAAGAGAGACAAGAATGAATTGGGGACAGCAGCTTTAGCTAAAGAGGGAAGGCAGAAGGGGAAAATCTTCAAATCCCCTCTCCTCTCTTTGAGCCAAACGGTTACATCTACTGTCTCCCCTGAACCCTGCTTTGAGAAGGGGGTTCTCCTCTCTTTCCCCCTCTCCATACCAAAAGTATAAGCTTCCCTTGGGGTACAAAACATCCCCTTTTTTATTTTTTTAAGACAGTACTCAGAATATAAAGAAAAGTAAAACTAATCCTTGTTCTCAAGGAGTTTATATTTTAGCCAGGAAGACAACAATGTAAATAATTAGGAAAACAAAAAATGGATTCAAAATAGATGGAAGATAACCTTTGAGAGGAAGGCTAGCAATTCCCTCAGCAGAGTTCAAGGGTGGGCCATTTCTGGGATCCTACGGAGTACCATGATTTCTCTCTCCAATCATTTAACATCTTTGGACTCAAATTTGCATGTCTACCCTTAGAACTTTATCTCTTTATGCTTGATAAAGCTCTGATTGTTTCTCTAATGCTTTTGAAATCTTCCTGGGAAGGGCAATAATTTAAGTTCTTTGACAGCCATTTACACCTTAAGGTAAATGTAGCTGCCATGTTCTTTAGGGGAAGATCTAATAGGTAGGGTAATAAGGAGGGAGTGGACTGTGGGGTCCGAGCCAGTGAGAGTTTATAGGAACATATTGTATGATGAAAAGTCTATGTTGACTTTTATAACCTAAGACATTAGATTAAATAAACTAGTAAGTTGAAATTATGATAGTAGTAGTCTCTCGGTAACCGAGGATGATGATTGTCTTTGTGCATTTTTGTGCACTAAGACACTTGTGCATGAAGATTTAAGTGGAAAAGTCGATGCACAGAGACAGTCCCACTCTCTCGGCATTGGAAGCCTGGGTCCATTGGCACGAAAAGTCGTTACACCTGGAGACTTCCTCAGCTGCATTGGATGGCCGTGTTGTCCTTTGTGCTCCAACACGCCCTAAGCATTCCACAGTGCTTTGCTGCGTTGCCCTCTCAGCCGTTGAACCTTCTTGTTGGTTTCTTCCACCTGTTCTGCCGAAGCAGTCTTCACATGCTGGGTGAGCAAAGCCCTAGTTCACCAAGGGTCGACGATGACCGGATGGCTACCCTCACAAGGTTTAGCCTGCCTGTCGAAGCTGTTGCCCGGGGTGTGGCCACTGCCGCATGCTAGCAGCTACTAGGAGCCACAAGTGAGAGCTGGGTGTCAGGTGGGGGTCAGAGGCTGGAGAGCTGCCCTAGGAGGGCACAACAAGCCCTCCATACCAAAGATATTACTCCTCCCTGAGCACCCCATACACCCCTGAAATTATGATAGATGTATAATTATACATTTAATAGTCATATCTGGTTTCTGGATGTTGGTCTAAAGTGACTCATCAGCTTAGGATAGTGCTAGATGTATATGAGAGACAAAGAGACAGAGAGATATGGGAAGAGGGGGATAAACCACTTTCATTTAGGAGGTTATAATGGAAAGTGTTCATATACCATCATAAATCTCAAGACATCTTATTTTCAGTTGTTAAATTCTTACATGTAATCATAACATTTAGAATTGAAAGAATGGGAATTACCTGAGGTTAAGCACCACTTGATTTTGTCTCTGTAGCCCCAGTATCTAGCATAATGCCTTGTAGCATAGGAGCCACTTAAAAACTCTTTGTTGGGTTGGATTGCTAGGGATGGGACTCAAAGGCCATTTCCCCCAAATTTCTCATTTTACAAATGAATATTCAGAAGTATAAGAAGGTTAAGTGAGAGTCCCCAAGTCTTACAGAGAGTAAGCAAAAGTGATTGAGAATTGTATCTGTTTATAATTCCCATTTGCTCAAGCCTTTCTGCAACCCTTTGGGTGCTTGGCAAATACTGACTGAATGACAACTGTGACAGACCAAATATTTAATTTGTTTCTGAGATTGGAAATCACTAAGAGTTTGATTGGGCAGAATATTTAGGGGGATAACCTGGCTACACACAACCATGCACAATTGCTCTTCAGATAAATAAAGGTTCTGGTTTCCACGACTACTAATCCACTGTCTTTCCCATGACATGTCTATTAGAAACTCCCTGCTCCTCGGGTCTTTTATTTTCATTTACCAATTTTCTGTTTTCATCTAAAATGTTATCCATCCAAACTGAAGCCAACTTCTCATCACTAGGGGTAATGGTTCGTTCTATTTGACTGACAGTCAGCCAAGTCAACTTGTTTATCTTCCTGTAACAGAACTAAGATCAGTGGAACTCCATTGTAATGTTGCTTATTATTATAGGAAATTGGATTATTTTGTTGGCAAAATCATGCTCCCTGAAACATGACCTGTAGACTGTAGTAAATGACTGACAACGCTAGTATGGCAATATAAGGCAATAGTAATGTGCATTTTTACCAAAATTTTAAATTCTCAAAGCCCTTTCCCCCAAATATCCCTATGATAAAGCTACCATAATCTCTAATATTTGTACAATTGGAGATGTTGAGGCTCAGAAATGCTAAGCCATTATTTGAATTCAGGTCTTTCTTGATTCCTAGTTTACCCTTCTTTCCACTCTGTAATAGTATTCCTTTTATCATCAGTTCCAGGAATGGTTTCCACAATTTAAGACATAAAATAGGGGCAATTGGTGGCTCAGCGGATAGAGCCAGGCCTGGAGATGTGAAGTCCTATGTTCAATCTATCCTCAGCTTCTTACTAGTTGTGTGATTCTGGGCAAGTCATTTTCAACTCCAGTTGCCTTGCCCTTATCACTCTTATGCCTTGAAACAGATACTTAGCATTGATTCTAAGACAAAAGGTAAGTGTTTAAAAAAAGTAAGTAAAATAATCTCTTTCACTAGGAATATGGAGAAAGATAATAGTGCTTTCATCACTCTACAGATGTCAATATATTTGGGACTGATTTTATTTTTAAATGACATTGCTCTGTCAATACTGCCTGTGAATAAATTTAGAAAGGCGATGGGTGCCAGGACCCTGGTTCTATAACTCCATCATTTACTGCCATCAAGCTGGGTCAGAATTGACCTTGCAGAAGAGAGGTTGATAAAAGATAGTAGTTAAATAGGTTTATTCATTGCTATCTTTCTTATAGCAGTATTTAAGATATTTCTTGTCACTCAAATAATATGGAGTTATAAGCCAACTTTAAAGCAAGAATTCTCTGAGCTTTTAATGAGGAAAAGATACTATTTGTTTCCTTGAGACCATGTCTGGCATCAGTCTTTGAGAGGATACCAGAGCCAGCTAAGTGACTCAGTGGACTGAAAGCTAGATCTAAGGATGGGATGTCCTGGGTTCAAATATGACCTTAAGCAACTGAGCAAGTCACTTAACTCCCACTGCCTAGCTCTTATCATTCTTCCACTTTGTAGTGGAATCTCTACAAAGTATTGCTTCTAAGATGGGAGATAATAGTTTTGTTGTTGTTGTTGTTAAGAAAGATTGAACACCTGAGTTGTAGAAGGAATGGGCTGGAGAGGAGGTGGAGGTTGATGACAACAGAATTCAAGTGGAATTGGGGACTTAGAAGGAGGTACCACTGATCAGCTGTGCCCTCTTGCCTATTATGAATCCCAATAAACCTTGGAGGTAAGGGTATGTCAGAAGCCCTTACCTCTGAGCTATATATCAAGAAAGACTTTTGAGAAATATCGATAGATTCAGGGGTATGTAGGAATCATCTAAAAATGGCTTATGAGAGTAGATTGTTAAACTCCCAGTGAGATCATTTATACCTCAGAAATCCACAAGCTGCAAAACAGGGCTTGATTCATTACTTTGTTGATTAACTTAATAAAGTGATGGAGATTTAATAAAGTGACATTAAGCTGCTGGGAAGCAGCATCCTCAACAAAGGGAGTCAAAATAGTATTTATCTCTAAAAAGAGAGGAAGAGATTTAATAAAGTGATGGATAAATGGTTATAATAAACATTAAACTTAAAAGTGTGTCATGCTTCTCTCCAAAAGAAAAAAAAGTGGTTTAATTGGGATCTAGTTAAGAGTGGAGGCAGGTATGTAATGGTAAATGTTTAACAACCAGCTCTCCTAAAACAGCATATTTTGTGGGATTTTTTTTCTTCCTTTTTCAAAGCCAATGTCTGCAATTGTAATAACTGCCCCCAGATGAGGAGTGGCACTAATTAGGGTTTTTGTAGTTCATTTATAAAACAATGACAGCCAAGAGTTTTAGGGTAAAATAAAAATATACAATACAGTCCAATTATCTCTTTAAAAATCCTATTATGATGATTATTGATTTTTGGACTATTCTATTTTCCATAAGAAATACATCAATATAGGAGTATTACTGGGAGCAAAATTTCAAAAACAAACACACTCAGGGTAATGTGATGCTTTCTCTATAACAAGATGCTGTTAATTGTTGACTATATCTTCTTAAACTGAAACTTAATGTCATTCTTTTCTTAGAGTCGGTAGCTTTTCTGGGTACCCTAGTCTTGTAGGTCACTGAGCAGTGATGTAGTGTTAATGCTTTGCTTCAGTTCGTTCTGTCCTTGTACTTTTGATTCATTCTAATGACTTCTGGCCTTGATATGACTCGGGGCTGGAAAAAAAGAGCCCTTCCCTAGGCCTTTATCCAACTCCCTCTCTTCACAGAGGCAAGTGCCACTTTTGATTCCCTTTGCTGAGGATGCTGCTTCCCAGCAACTTCATTTCCATTTGTGCCCAGTACAGAAAAAGTTATGAAACCTTGACTCATTTTCATTTTTTATTCTTGACTTCTCTCTCTCTCACATCTCATAGAACATAATCAAGGGTTAGGCAATTGGTGTACACAGGATAACACAGTTTTCCTATCCAATTAACACAATCTGAGTTCATATTTGAACCCAGATCCTCCTGACTCTAGGTCTGGCTATCTATCCAGTGTGCTAGCTAGATTCCTACCCTCTCACCCCCATCTTCTCTCTTTTTGAGTCTAACTTGCACTAAATAAAACATGACAGCACACCATAACCACCATTTCAATCAGTGTTGGAATAACAAGTAAACCCTAAAGGGCTTATAGTTTGTTAGGGGAGATAACATATAAATAATTGTTGTTGTTCAGTTATTTCACTTGGGTCCAACACTTTGTGACTCCACACCATTTTGGCTTCTCTTGGCAAAGATACTGGACTGGTTTGCCATTTTCTTTTCCACTTCATTTGACAGATGAGGAAATGGAAGTAGACAGAGTTAAGTGACTTGGTCATGATCACACAACTAGGAAGTATCTGAGGCCAGATTTGAACTCAAGCCAATGAGTCTTCCTGAATTCAGGTACAGAATTTTACTCATTGAGCCATCTAGCTGTCCTAAGGATATAAGCATGTATTTGCAAGTAAACCTGGACTATTCCTACCTTTCCAATCTCTTTACACTTTACTGCCCTCAATGTTCTTAATAATCCATTGGCATTAGCCTCTGTTGTTCCTCACACATGACAATCTATCTCTCAGTTTCTTCTGATTTTATTCTTAAATGGTCTTTTCTTTTTTGTCGTCCAACAAATTATATAATTTTAAAAGTATTTTGAATACACTCAGCCGAAAAAATTAAAAACATTTTCATAAAGTATTTCATCTCATAATTTTAGGCTTGCTAATTACATACTTTTCAGGTCTATGAATCAGTTTTAAGAAACTCAACATAATGTTGTCTATTGTATAAAAGCATGGAGGTTAATTTCAGTACAGGAATGCCTGGGGCATGATGGTCTTTGACAATAACCAGTATCTATGAGGCCCCTAGTGGTGTCTAGAGGAGATCTAACATGTAGGAGCTAAGTAGATAGAGATGGGTTGTCTCAAAAGGCTAACCCAGAGACAGGAAAGAAACTAAATGAAAGGGGTTATTGGAGAAAAGGAGAGTCATGTCCATTGTTGAAGCATGCCAAAAAGTATGATAAAAGGAAGAAGAATAGAAGATAGTGACTCTGGGCTGCAAGAACCACACATTTAGAGGTAGAAGAGAGCTTAGAGACCATCCAATCCAAACCCTCCTTTTAAAGATGAAGAAATGGAATCACATCAAAATGAGGTGATTTATTTAGAATGACACAGCTATTAAATATTTGGGGTAGAATTTGAACCCAGGTCTTCATGACTAGAAGTCAAATATCCTATTATCCTATGAAAATGGTACTTGCACTATCTACATCACAGGATTGCTATGATGGGAAGCATTTGTAAATTTTCAACTGGGGTAGTTAGGTGGCACAGTGGATAATGTACTAGGACTAATGTTGAGAGGACCTGGGTCCAAATCTGGCCTCAGATACTTCCTAGCTGTGTGACTAGGCAAATCACTTAACTCCAATTGCTTAGCTCTTGCCCGTCTGTCTTAAGAGTTATTAAGACAGAAAATAAAGGGTTTTCTTAAAACAAAACAGCCTTTGAATCACTAAAGAAGCTTGGGTTTTCCTCAGTGCCATTCTCCATTCTCCAATATCACATTATTCATTGATCACTATTATTTAACAGAAAGTAAGTATGAAGCCCACTCCGTCTTCCCATCTACAGAAAGATATGTATTGAGATTTCCAGCTTCGTGAGTTCATTTGCTCTATTTCCACAGACAAGAAGAGGGAAGGTTCTCAGGAATCATTAAATCCCCTGAATTTGGCAGTTGGAACAACCAAGACCCAAAGAGGTCATGTAATTTGCCCTATGTCACATGGCTAGTTACAAAGAACATTTCATTAAGGGCAGGGAAAGGTCAGTCATGAAGAGAGATTCATGGAACTCAGTAAAATGATCCATGAAGAGAAAAGGAAAACTAATGGCAAAAGTGTTTTTAACATCCTCACAACAAAATGTGCTTTTCAAGAAACCTTAAATTTCTCTTTAAAATGTTCTAGGTTCCCTGTTTATTTTGTTTTCATCTTGTTCTCCTCTGTGACTTGAATCTTTATATGTCTCTTTTCCCCCAAACTTTTTTCTTTTCTATTTTAGACGTGCCCATAACATGAAGGCAATTCTCTTTGCCCTCCAGCCTGTTCTTTCCTTCATCCTCTCCAGCACCTCCACTGTGGCCAAGATGCTTTTGAGTTTTGAGCAGATTTTAAAAGGCTAATCCGGGGCTGCCCCCTAGTGCTACTGCTCACAGATTTAGAGGGTCCAGTTTTTCTAAAGGGTCAATGCTTTCTTTCTTTTTCAACACCATTACCAACATAAGCTGGCCATGTCTTTCTCTGGAGACTGTCACTTTTCTTTGAAACAAGAGAGGCCAAGTCTACCGTTTAGTCAAAAAGAAGGTTAAAAAAACAACTTGGTAGTTTTTAGTTTGGCAGTCAAGACCTTTTATTATTTGATTTCAAATTCTATTTGCAGCTATATCTTATAGCATACCCTCCTGGATCACTCACCATCCCTTTCATAGTTTCTTTCCTATCCCACTTAAGTGTCTTTGCTCACGCCATTACTTTTCCTTTTTTTTTGCATCTTTTAATTTATTTTATAGATATTTATATATATTTTAAATCAAACACAATTAATTAGAATATGGTTTAGGTACATGAATACTTGGGCATTGAAGGAGTGATAGTGGTGGTACATAGTACTGAAAACCTATACACAGCCTTTCTGTTTCTTCTTGTTGATAATACACAAGTGTGCCTCTAGACAATCAAATATTGCAATGGAATAACATCCTGTATTCATTCAAAGACTCTCAAGAATAGAAATGATTTTTAAATTTTATAAAGTAATTTTTTCCCAAGTGCTTTGAAAAATAGCAGTAACAAGGGGAAAAAAACCCTGCCCACCCTATCAAAACAGAATCATCTCAGAAGGAAATATGGGCAAAAACATAATCAGCCCATTACTTTTCAAATGCTCTCTCTCTCTCTCTCTCTCTCTCTCTCTCTCTCTCTCTCTCTCTCTCTGCCTATTGAAATCCTGCTTACCTTTCAAGATGTGACTCTAATACCTCAGCTTCCCAGAAACCTTCTTTGATCCTGAGCCAGAAGTGGTTTCTGAATCCTCTGAATGCTTTGCTTGCACCTCTCCATTGTGCTTATAATATTCTATTTTTTATCACATTATTTGGGCATAGCACTTACCTCTCTTGCTAAGTGGCAAGTTAATTAAGGGCAGGAACCATGTCAGATTCCTCTAAGTTACTAAACCAGCATTAGAGGCACTGAAAGAAATATTTTTGGAAGGAATGAATGAATGAAGAAAGAAGCATAAGAAGGTTGCAAAAATTCTTGGTTTAAGTCTTCTTTTGAAATATGTGAAACTACTTTTATACCACTCTTAAATAAAATTCATTTTTTATTTTAAATTTACATATTCATTTTATCAATTATTGGTGGATGTGTATTTTAATGATTAAAAAACATCCTTAACCTCTAATTTAGAATCAGTCATTAAGTATAAGTTCCAAAGCAGAAGAGTAGTAAGGTCTAAGCAACAAAGGTTAAGTAACTTGCCTACATCACATACCTAGGAAGCGTATAAGGACAGATTTGAACCCAGAATCTCCTTTCTCTAGGCATATTTCCATGATTTCTGTTTTTGCTAAAGTTTTTATGTATTGGCTTTGAATTGGCATGTGAGAATCTTTATTGAAAGTTTTTATTGTGTATGAGTTGATCTGAAATGTTCCCTTTCCACAATGGAAAAATATGACTCTAGTATTCTCCCCTGGATATGTAATATAGACTGCAAAGCCGCCACACCTACCCATCCTCCTAAACTCTTAGCAATATTTTCGCTTGTCCATTGGTTTTAGTTTTGTTTTCCATTGTTCTCACTGGGTGACTAGACTATTTTCTTTTTTTGATGAAACATTTTTTAGTAACTTGCTTAACACCACTTTCTCTGCCAAATTCCTTGTTTGTATTATCTTCTCATCCACTGATATCCATCATGCAACTTGTATTGTCTTTTGGGAGAATCTTCAACATTAGTCTTTAAAGGTGGTTGTGTCCTGTAATCTGCAGCCTCTCAAGAACCCCAGAAGAATGTCAATATTAAAAAGATGGGCAATTGTGGCAGCTAGAGCTAGTTGGGTGGTAGCTAGAATACTGAGCCTGAAGTCAAGAAGGCCTGAGTTCAATTCTGTCTTCAGGCACTTACTAGCTTCATAATCATGGGTCTGCCTTAATTTCCTTAGCTGTAAAATAGGAAAGTAATAGCAATTGCCTTGCAGAATTAATAAGACAATTTTTATAGAAAGTACTTAGCACAATGCTTAGAATAGGGTAGGTAGGTGCTATATAAATGCTCATTTGTTTGAGAGAAAAGCCAAAAGTTATTCTAAGAATTTGAAGCTTTCCAAAGGCAATGTAGCCCACTCCCCTTCTCCCATTCAGTTCCAGGCCAACTCGCTGTTCATATATAGTGTCTGTCCAAGATATGCTCATTGATGGATGAGCTCAATAACTAGTGATCAGTTGAAGAATATGGTCTGACCAATCAGCATTGTTCATCTGCATGGCTTTTACGGGGTGGATGGTAAGACCAAACCATTGAAAGATATGATGGATTATATAGAGAAGTCTCTGCCATTTTCTAGAGCTTCATACAATCAACAGTCATCCACAAACAGGAATGGCTTTATCATCTAGAACAGGAATTCTTTAAAAACAACAACAATAACCCTTACCTTCTGTAGAACAATAAGAGCAAGGCAATTATGTTTAAATGGCTTATCCAGGTACACACAGTATAAAAATGGAGACGAACTCTGGACTCAAAACCCCAGAAGTCCTTCCTCACTTCCCAGAATGCTTTGTAATCACACTGAATTCTCACCTGGGCAAGATCACAAATTATTATTTATAGGAGTTCCCCACCTACTGAGGTTCTCTTTCCTAGTTCCACTTCCCAGCAGACGTGTCTCTCATGATGTGAGTAAAATTGAATTGGGCCTCTCGGCCCACCTAGCACATGCCTTTCTTACTTGTATTTTCCTAAATTCCTTATCTTAAATAAACTTCTTAAAAATAATACTACTTGCAGAGAGAAACTAATCTCTACCTGCCTCAGTTTCCCCCCAAATTTTAACTCTTACAACAGGTAGAAAGTGTCTTAGGCTAGATTTGAATTCAGGTCCTTCCAACTCCAGACCTGGCACTCTTTCCATTGTATTACCTAACTTTCCCTAGAACAGGAATTCCTAACTTTTTTTGTCATCTTTTTCATAGATACCTTTGGCAATTTGATGACTCCATTTTCAGGTGCTTACATGCATTTAAAAATAATAGCATAGATGGGGCAACTAGGTGGCTCGGTGGATTGAGAGCCAGACCCAGATATGGGAGGTCCTGGGTTCAAATGTGGCCCCAGACACTTACTAGCTATGTGACCCTCGGCAAGTCACTTAAACCCCAATGCCAGCTCTTGCCACTTTTCTGCCTTGGAACCAATACCCAGTATTGATAATAAGGAAGAAGGTAAGGATTTTTAAAAAAAATAACATAGCTTACAAAGGAAATCAGTGATAATGAAAACAATAAACAAAGTGTCATGGAGACAAGTTTATGAACCTCAGATTAAGAACTCCTGCTCTATAGGGAATCCTTTTCTTTGTTACCATTTATTTTTATATTTTAAAATATATAACAATATAATATCCAATATGAAAATAACATAATACATATGATTTGCTATAAATATGTGATGATATGCTTATCCAACAGAAACAAATTCTCACATTAGCTACGTCCAAAAACCTGATTCATTTTTTTTCTTTTTTCCTCCTTCTTCCTTTTTTCTCCTCCCCAAGAAAGCAGGTAATATAAGTTGTACACATAATATATAAGTTTATCACATAATATATATTTCCCTTTTTATCACATTTACACTAGAGGAAAAATTCACAGAGGAAATAAGTGAAGAATGGTATGTTTTGATCTGCATTTGGACACTGTTCCTTCTATGTGTAATAGTGGGATTTGGCAGGGGAATGAACAAGAAGGAAACATATAAAAATCAGGTTTATTTTTTGGGATAAGGAAGAAGGAAAAGGGGTAAGGAGAATTATTACAATTAATCTTAAACCCTGATTTCTATAAACCTGTCTTAACCTAAATTATCTAAGCTAAATAATAAGTTTCCCCAATGCCAAATCTCACAAGTGGAGTTCAATCAAATGGGCCAGGATCTTCAGATGAAATGTCCAAAGCAGGTCCAGTGGAGAAGTAGGTCTTCAGTCCTCTGTTCTAGCTGCCAGTAGCCAGTTCAAAAGATTTCTCTTTCTTCAGCTGGTATCACCAAAAGCCAGAAGCCTGTTGTCAAACCTCCCATCCAAGGTCCTTCAGGAGAGAAGTGCCAAGACTGTTGGGGCCTTAGAATCATTACCCAGATCTTGACCCTTAGGCTCCCATGTGACTCTCTGTCACATGGTCCTGTTAATAACTCTAATGTTTGCATTACACAGTTCTTTTGGAGTTGATCTAGATCCTTGTCTTGTTAAAAAAATAGTTGTCATTCATAGTTAATCATTACACATTATTGTTGTTACTATGTATAACATTCTTTTGGTCCTGCTCACTTCACTTCCTACCATTTCACCTAAGCCTTTAGAGGTTTTTAAAATGTTTTTTTGTTATCTTCTTTTTTGTCAGATTTTATGGGCATTTCAATAATGTACCACTTGTTCTGCCATTCCTCAGTTGATGAATATCTCTTCAGAAGAGTTTCCAGTTCTTTTCCACCACAAAAAAGCTGCTAAATATATATTTAGAACACATAGTTTCTTTTCCTTTTTTCTTGATTACCTTAGGAAATAAATCCAATAGTAGCATTACTAAGTCAAAAAGTGTACACAGTTTTATAATTCTTTGGCTCTTAATCCAGACTCTTCTCTAAAAGGTTTGGCTCAATTCACAGTTTCACCAACAATGTATCAGTGTCCCTATTTTTCTACATTCCCTTCATCATTTGTCATTTTGTCCTTTTATCATTTTAGCCAGCCTGATGGATATGATATGATATCTTAGGATTGTTTTGATTTGCATTTCTCTAATCAGTAATGATTTTTCATATAACTATATATAGCTTTGATTTCTCATCCAAAAACTGTTTATATGTTTTGGCCATTTATCAATGAGGAACTCCTTCTTTGACTTGGAGCCAGTGTTATTGCTCTCTCATTAAAAATAAAAGCTTAATGATCTTACTTATACCAAAGAACATAGGATAAGTGGTATAAAAGACACTATTATGTGAGTAAAAAGAGGAGGTTAATTGGTCATGTAGTGCCTGAAGCAATACATTGGCACTCCTGATATATTAAAAGGACCATAGGAAGGTCTCTAGCATTTGGAGTGAGTCCCCTATGGAGGATTTATGGAAAGACAGATGAGAAACAAGAGATATGAAGGGTTGTAGTTTGCATCAGTAAATTACCTTCATCAATAAAATCTACAAAGGTATAATATGGTATAAACACTTTTTGGTGGGGAGTGGACAGGTCTCATGATCTCATTGGTCTCAAGGATATCCAATGAGGTAACATCCTTTACAATCGTGACATCAAACTCAAGTTGAAGCTGATCTTTGTGGGCTGTATATTTACTTAGAAAGCCACAAATTAACTTTATCTATTTGGATTTTATTTTTATTTATTTTGTTAAATATCTCCCAATTGCATTTTAACTTGGTCCCAGATACACTCCAAAGTTTTGCAGGCCACCTGAGTTTGACAATTCTGCTTTACAACATAGATGGGTATCTACTCTGAAATGATTAGATTAGATAGATTATAAATAATCTATTAGACTGAAATGTCTAATCTTAATAATAGCCACCATTTCTATAGTGCTTACTACATGCCAGGCATTATGCTAAGCACTTTATAAATCTTTTCTCATATGATCCTCACAACAACCTAGGAGAGAAAGTGATATTATTGACATTTTATAGATGAGAAAACTGAGGCAAAGAGAGGCTAAGTGACTTTCCCAGGGTCATACAGTAAGTATCTGTGGCTACATTTGAACTCAGGTCTTCCTGAATCCAAACCACTTCCTCCCATGTCCTCTTTAGGGAATTAGCTTTGTCACTGAGGAATTATATGATCTGCCTGGAGTCATATAGCCAGTGTAGATCAGAGGGGAAGGACTTCAACTTCCTGACTCTTAGGTCATCTCTAAATTGCTCCTCATTTTATAAACATAGCCATATTATTTACATCAGAATTGCAAAAGCAACTAGGAGAATGAATCTAGGAACCTGCTGAAATAACCATCCACCTCACAGGATCTATCCATTTGAAGGCATCCCAGGATGTATAGAGATTGGCCAAGGGGAGCAGTGATCTGATCAGATCCTAACTTAATCCCAGAACCTAATCTCATTGTAGTCGATCTTAAAGGTATTTAGAGGCTATGGAATGGAATGTGACTCCTGGCTCTGTCCCAGAAATGATCTAGCTCCCTCTGTTCCCTTTCCCCAACAGATATCTGGAAGATGAGTATTTGAGATTCTCATAAAGAAGGATGAGTTTGATGATGTCCTATTCTTTCTGAACCTCAGCATTATTTGAATAGGAAGCAATGTGTCAGGCTCCCTAAATTAGGCTTCAGATGAGCTCTAGTTGATTCAAGAAAATTCAAGTCTAAGGAACAGAAGAAAGGCATACCACCAATTGATTAATATAGTCAAATGAAAAAATAAAACAGGAATAAATAGTGATTTATTTGGGTACAAAAGGGAACTGACAAGTGCCTGTGGATTTGGGGAAAGAGGTGATATTAATGAGACCTTACACTTAAAAAGTGCCAACTGGGTCCTAGATATGTATTTGGCTGTCATTTAATAGCTCACATTTCCATGCAAGAGAAAAACATTTAATTGATCACCTGCTTATATGGGTATGGGATTTGAGGTTTTGGTTTTAAAAGATTACTCTATTAAAAAATGAATAATATGGAAATAGGTATTGAATGATAATATATGTATAATCCAGGGCAATTGCTCATTGACTCCAGGAGGGGGTAGGAAAGAGGGGAGGGAGACAAGGTGAATCATGGAATTATAGAAAAATACTTTAAAATGAACAAATTAAAAACAATAGTTCACATTTCTAGAACACATTCAACTATTTTAGAGTGGTCAACCCACAATAACTGTATGAACCAAATAATACAACATCATTTCCTTCATTTTTCAGATAAAGAAGCAAAGAGCCAGAAATGTTAAATGATTTGCCCATAATCTCACAGCTAATTGGTGTTAGAGTCAGGATTAGAATCAAAGTATGCTGTCTCTAATTCCTAAGCTCTTTCCATTATACCAGCTTCCCCCAAAGAATCTTGCAACAATTACCAAACAGCAAAACGGGCCATAGAACTGTTGGTTTGGTTTTGAGATTGAAATAATTGTTGTCAGCAATTGGTTGAATAATTAGCCAGACCAGAATTGAAAAGGAGCAAGAAAATGGGAGAACAGTATTTGGGAAATTTCCCATTGCTTTCACTGACCCCAAGTATCTCCTTAAAACAAAGGCCCAGCCTTTTAACATTCTGCCAGTGATGCATATAGTTATGAGTCATGAAAAATGAAACCTGTAGTTCTCCTGAAGGGCAGCAGAGAGATATGGGGTGAATATGAGCAGGCTATAACATATGACCACAAAAAAAATGTGCTGGAGAATTGGCATAAAGTGTACCATCAGAAATAGATATAATTATGCAAGAAGCAAGAATGGTACAATAGAAAAAGTTCTTATTTGGGGGCAGATGAACTTCTTTTGAATGTTGATTTCCTTGGTTAATATTTGTGTGACCTTGGACAAGTCACTTAACACCTCTCTGCCTTAGTTTCCCTACTTACATAATTAAGGGGTTGGATTTGATAGTCTTTAAAATCCCTTCCAAGTCTATATCTATGACCTGATGATTCCTTGAATTATCTTCAAATGGTATATAATAAGAATGAGGGGCAAGCAAAAGACAGCCCATGTGCTTCATTGATATCTTCATAAAGTCAAACAATCTGGAAGAAATCAGTCAGAAATCAGACAGACTTCCTGGGAAAGATTTATGGGGGCAGATGGGCAAGTATGAACTGGGAAAAGACTTGGAAATAGGGAAAGAAGCCATGGCATCACGATCTGACTATAAATTCTAGTGGCTCTCTATTTCTAGGATCAAATGTTGAATCTTTTATTTGCTATTTAAGGTTCTTCCCAATCTGGCTGGCCTCTTCCTACCTTTCCAATCGTCTTACACTTTACAATCCAGTTTATATTACCCTTCTCACTTTTGCTCCTCTATGATATTCCATCTCACCTTTCCTCTTGATGGCCTCCATCCATTCCTGGAACGTTCTTCTTCCCTACCTCTTCATTGTTTAGAACTCAGTTCAAATGCTTCTTTCAAAAGGAATGCCAATCTCCTCCAGGAGTAGCATCTTCTCTTCCAACATTACCCTAAATCTGCTCTGTATTTTGTTTGCACCAGTTGGGTGGCAAAGTGGATAGAGTGCCAAGTCTGGAATCAGGAAGACCTGAGTTTGAATCTGGCGCCTGATACTTAGTAGCTGTGTGACCCTGTTTGCCTTAGTTTCCTCATCTGTAAAATGAGCTGGAGAAGGAAATGGCAAACCACACCAAGAAAACCCCAAAGGAGATCACAAAGAGTCAGATACAATACAACCAAACAACAACAAAGCTAAAATAGATGTTGCTTCCTCCATTAGAATATAAACTCCTTGAGGGCAGAGACAATGTTTTTGACTCTCCTTACATTCCCAGTGACTAACATAGAATCCTGAATACAGGAAGCACTCAGCAAATTTTTACTGATTGATTGGTGTTAGCAGTCATGAGGTAGCAAGTAGACACGCTTGCCTACTGGTATCAGTTATGGTCCACCCAGTCATACAACGTGATTACTTAGAATTGATTCATCGCTTTGTTATGAAACTTGTTTTGCACTGATTCCTTTCTCTCCCCCCACCCCCAATCCCTGACAGCTCACTAATTGATTGATTTGATTGTTGGAGCTTTGACTCCATCTCTAAAGATGGATTAGAATAATTATCACAGTGCACAGCTTAATCATCCTGCCTCACAATTACAGCTTCTATTATGTTTATACCGGCATTTTATTAGGTGGGGTAATTGTAGTGTGCTTTAATAAGTTAATAATATGTTTGAAGATGATAACTTGGTCATTACTCAAGGGAACTTTAGTGAAAACCATTAGTCACTCAGCCAAGAGGGGTGGCTCAGCACCCCCTTTCTTTTACCTGACTGGCAATTTTCTAAGAAGAACTTCAGTATTCACCTTCCACATAATTTCAGCTGTGAATTTCCCAAATAGAAAAATATAATGAGGGCACTTCCTGCCATCAGGGGTGCCAAACATCTGACCTCCTTGGCCCATCAGGCAGGGCTAACCCTTGTGTTCTATGGGTGCCATCACTCCTTGGACATCAGGGTATTAATGTGACTGTACCACAGAGACAAGGAACAAGCTGCTCTTGTTTAATTGCTCTCATGGTGGCTGATGTTAGGTCTGAAAGACTCCTCTTCTAAGATTCTGCCTCCCTTTTGGGAGTAGGGGGGAAAAAAGAAAGAAAAGCAATGGAATGATGGCACGAAGTCCATCTATCACTAAGTAGTTTTACAAGAGGGAAGGAAAATTTCTCATTTCTAGAGTAAAGACCAAAGAACAAAGTGTAACTTCAACCAGAAGCCAAATATCCTTATATCTGACTCTCCAGACTATTCCCAAAAGGTTCTTGATTATTTGCTGGTCATGTTATTTGCTAGTCATTTACAGAGCAGTCTGTCCCTTATTTCATTGTATTTTCAGAGAGGTAAGTGGTTTGCTGTTTTCAGAAACCTCAACTATTGGCAAAGTTCTGTGGGATCTTCCTCACCTCCTGTGTGGACGTAGGCCAAATCTGGCTGTAAGAACCCTCCGCAGATATTCCAGGGGGAGGTGGGTTACTGGTTTTTCCCTTTTGGTCTCCTTCACTCACCACACACGCCAAAAATGGCATATTACCTAAGATATCCCCAGAGGGCGCAAGGCAAAATATCTTCTGTCCTCCCCTGTTATAAGAGCTGAATGCAAAATTGTAGATCTGGGTCCTATTTTTAACTTTGTAAATTCAGTAAATAACAAACTGCTCCCCTTTCTTTCTACTTCTATTCTTCCATCTATATAATGAAGACAACTTTACTTGTTTACAGATTTTTTTCAGATTTTGCATAAAACTATGAGTAAATGCTAAGTACTATTAATAGCTGTAACCGTTTTCATAAATATCAGTGTCTACTAGCTTGTAAGCAGAATGTCAGAAAACTAATTCCAATTATCATCTCCTCCGCCCCCCACTCCTCACCAACAAAGTCATCACTAAATCAATTTGAAAGAACACAGCTCAGCTTTTCGAATGCGTTTACCACTTAATGCTTATTAACATGTATCCCTTTCTTCTGCTGACATCATTCAGGATCATGAAACCTGGAATTCATCCAGATTATCTCACAGACATTAGGTTTCCAACCCTTTTGAGCTCATTATTTGGATAAATGAGGATCTATAAACTATGTGGATATGGATTGTCCAGTCTTTTCAACGGGCTGCTATATTTTCATTCTTTGATTTTGGTGCCATTATATTTGGAATTTGAAGTTTTAAAAAACAGGCACAAAGGACCTTCATGTAAAACCATTAAGGCTCTGCAACCAGATGAAATCTAATATTCATTTAAACCATTACTGTCTCTTCTAATTTTCTGAGCAGAATATTTTTGGGGGTGAGAAGTGGTAGAGGAATCAATGCAACAGAACCTTCATAATATAAGACATGTTTTCTAGAGAATGAATGAGTGTATTAGGAACCAAAAGCTGTAAACCTAAATCTAACCATAATCACTGTAGTAACCCCAATTGAAAGCATCCAATCCATTTCCAAAGAAAACCTGATATTTCTTATTTTCTCTCAAATAACTAATTCTGACATAGATTTTACATTCCTTTGTATGGGGGAAACAGAGGAAGAGAGCAAAAAAATGGATGGATCCTTAATGGGTATGATGTGACATGATACATATCAAATTGGACTGAGAGTAGGAATGTACCTTGAGAATGAACCTTGGGAAGAGATCCATTCAGGTCTTCAGAAAATGTTCCTAGTACAAAGTGTTCCTGGAATAAGTGAAAGTTTTAAAGATGATCTTCCTTATAAATTTTGAATTAATTGCTCTTCTTTCATCTGAAGGCAAACAGAATAAGCTTAGACTCATTTCCTCATTAAAATCCTTCAAATATCTGAAAACACTTGTCAAAAAAACCAGAACTAGCCAGGATAAAAGGAATAATATTTATGAAAATATTTCACGAAACTGAAAAGTTAGCTAAAAAATTGACGGCAGTAATTGTCTTATTATTCATCTCATTCTCCTCTTTTCAATGTGGTCCAGATAGAAATAGTCCAAGGACAGGCCTCTGTCCTGCCATTTTTATTTTGTGCTCAGTAATCTAGAGACTATTGCATAGTGAATGAAATTAATGCTTTTTATTTTTATTTTTTCACATTAATTTTTTTTATAATATCTCTCCATGGTTACATGATGCATGATCACTCCCTCCCATCTTCTATCTCCCCTCCCAGAGCTGACAAGCAATTCTACTGGCTTATACATGTCTTATTACTCAAAACCCATTTCCATATTATTCATATTTGTAGTTAACTTTAAAAAAATAAAACCACAGCCCCAAATAATATACCCAGATAACCAAGTGACAAATTAAGGCTTTCTTTTGCATTTATGCTCCCATAGTTCTTTCTCTAGATGCAGATAGCTTTCTTTTTCATGAGTTTGACAGGATTGTTCTTGATCATTGCATTGCTCTTAGTAGCAGAGTCTATTACATTTGATTGTCCCACAATATTTCAGTTACTGTGTACAGTGTTCTTCTGGTTCTGTTCATTTCACATTGCATCATTTCATGGAAGTCTTTCCACTTCATACAGAAATCAAGGAGTTCATCATTCCTTATAGCACAATAATGTTCAATCACCATCATATACCACAATTTGTTGTCATTCCTCAATTAAGGAACATGCCCTCATTTTCCAATTTTTCACCACCACAAAAAAGAGCAGCTATAAATATTTTTGTACATTTTTTTTATCTCTTGGGGTACAAACCCAGCTGTGGTATGGATCAAAGGGCAGACAATCATTTAAAGCTCTTTGGGCATAGTTCCAAATTGCCTTTCAGAATGGTTGGATCAATTCACAAATCCACCAGCAATGAATTAATGTCCCAATTTTGTTACATACCCTCTAACATTTATTATTTTCCTTTACTGTCATATTGGACAATCTGCTAGGTTTGAGGGGGTACCTCAGAGTTGTTTTGATCTGCATTTCTCTAATCAGGAGAGATTTAGAACACTTTTTCATGTGCTTATTGATAGTTTTGATTTCTTCATCTGAAAAATGTCTATTCCTATGCCTTGACCATTTATCAATTGGGGAATGGCTTGATTTCTTATAAATTTGATTCAGTTCCTTATATTTTTTGAAAATTAGACCCTTTGTCAGAGAATTTTGTTGTTAAAAATCTCTGTTGTTTTCCTTCTAATTTTGGTTGCATTGGTTTTGTTTGTACAAAAAAATTTAAATTTAGTAGAATCCAAATTATTCATTTTACTTCTTGTAATGTTCTCTGTCTCTTGTTTGGTCTTAAATTCCTTTCTTTCCCATAGATCTGACAGATATACTATTATATGTTTAACTAATTTATTTATGATTTCACTTTTTATATTTAAGTCATTAACCCATTTAGAATTTATCTTGGTATAGGATGTGAGATATTGATCTAAACATAGAATTTAATGCTTTTAAAATACATTTATTTGTTTGCTTATTACATTAAGATTCTGGATTATCTGCCATACTCCCTCCCCAAAATAGAGAAGGTATCATTTTTTAAAAAACCCTTACATTCTGTCTTAGAATCAATACTGGGTATTGGGTATTGGTTCCAAAGTAGAAGAACAATAAAGGTCAAAGCAGAAAAACAGTAAAGGCTAGGCAATGGGGGTTAAGTGATTTGCTCAGGGTCACATAGCTAAGAAATATTTGAAGTCAATTTTGAACCCAGAATCTCCTAACTTCAGGCCTGGCCCTCTATTCACTGAGGCATCGAGCTGCAGCTGAGAAGGCATCATTTAACAGAAAGTTATATGTATATATAAAACTATGTCTTGCCTGTTTTTATTTATTATTTCTTTCTCTGAAAGTGGATTTAAACAAGTCATTCTTCAAACAATATTTCTGTTACTGTGTATAGTTTTCTCTTGGTATTGCTCATTTCAGTCTTCATAATTTCACAAAAGTCTTTCCATGTTTTTTCTAAAATTAGCCTGCTCATTATTTCTTATGCTGCAGTAGTATTCCATCACAATCATATGCCACAATTTATTTAGCCATTCCCCAATTGATGGGCCTCCCTTTAATTTCCAGTTCTTTGCCACCACAAAGAGAGCTGCTATAGATATTTGAGCACATATAGGTTCTTTTCCTTTTTTCCTCATCACCTTAGGAAACTACCTAATAGTAATATTGCTAGGTCAAAAAATAAATACAGTTTTATAATTGATTATAGATGGATTTCCAAAATAGTTAGAATATGACACATTCTCCAATTGATGGATGGCTAAAAGATATTAACAGACATTTTTTGTATGAAGAAACTGAAGTTATGTTTAAATATATGAGAAAATGCTCTAGATAATTATTGAATAGGGAAATGCAAATCAAAACAACTCTAGGATATTATCTCACACCTATCATTTTGGTTAGAATCAGCTTTTAAATAAATAAATAAAAGTATTGGGAGGTAAAAACTAATCCTCTGTAGGCTTTCTGAAAGTATTCTCCACATAAGTCTGGTAGGACACAGAAGGGGGGGCGGGATTGCATCCTTATTTTGTTCCCAAATGATTCTGATTTTCTCTTGCTATGTTTATATGGTTGAAAACTTCCCATTGCACTCAGTTTGCTGATTATTAGCACTTAACATGGAGGCATCTATTAAGTTTTTATGGAATAATGTTATATCGAAGTGATTGTGAACTAGAGTTCATTCTGTGATAATAGTCCACTTTTCCAGGTTATGGGGTGAGTCCTCTAGTGAATGTTTTATGTACTTTTTGTAGAGTGGATAAAATAACTTTTTTTGTAATTGAAATGGGATATATATTTATCTTCCAGAGTTAACTTGAAAGCATCTTTGAGATTGCTCCAGGAGTAGACAGGAGAGTGGCAGTGCTATTATTTTTGTTTTATTTATTTTATTTTATTTTCCTCTTTCTTATGGAATTCCAAAGAAGTAGTCTCAAGGGATATATCTATCCTGCTACTTTTCTTTTATATTTAATTTTCCGTGGATTACTGAATGGATAGATAAAGTATCTACTTTTGCTTTTGAGGTAAAATTTTGGCAAGGGAGTTAATCTTTTACCGGCTTACTAAAAACATCCTTAATAGAATTTCAGTAGCAGACAGAATTATAGTCATGCTATGTAACTCATCTTGTTTGAACACAATTTTGATTTCTTTTGCTAGATCATTATTTTGAAATCTTTTTTTGTGCATCAGATTGCTTGGGATTTGTCTGTATTTGGTAGAGTGACAACTATTAAAAATATTGTTTTTAAAGATCAATATTATGTCCATATAATTATGAATGCCTAATTGTGACAACATTCTGGTTCTAATACAGTTTATTTTTTGAGTTCTCAAGGATACTGGGGGAATTTGGATTTGTAACATCAGGGTATTTTTTTTTACTCATTACTTTAAAAAGGAAAGTGAATTTCTGGCACATAAGTCTAGACACCTGATCATGTCTTTTGAGATACATGTTAAATCTTTACCAACTGTAGTGATAGTTTTCATATTTCCTATCATTTCATTTCAGATTCCAAGCTATGATCAACTTATTTTAATTTTATATATTATTAATTATGAAATAAATAATAATTGTTTTATATTATTAATTATGAAATAATAATTATGAATAAATATGAATAAATAAATTATGAAATAATGAAATAATTATGAAATAATTAATAATATAAAACAATTATTATTTATTTTAGCAACAATCTTTCTTTAATTCCCATTGACAGTAATGTGGTCCTGAAATGCTACACATACCTTTCCCTTTACGTCAACAAACAAATTTCCATTACCCAGTCACTTATTTATGTTTCTTTAATAACAGCTAACATTTGAATATGTCTTTTTTTTTTTTAAACTTTTACCTTCCATCTTAGAACCAATACTATATATTGGTTCCAAGGCAGAAGACTGGTAAGGACTAACACAATAGGGGTTAAGTGACTTGCTCAGGGTCACTGAGCTAGGATGTATCTGAGACCAGATTTGATGTATAGTTCTTTAAGGTTTGCAAAATGTTTTGCAAGTTTTATCTTTCTCACAACAATCCTGTGAAGGGAATGCTATCATCAGTCCCATTTTACAAATGAGGAAATAGGCAAATAGAAACTGATCATTCAGGTAGTGTCTCAGGTTGGTTTTTGAACTTCAGTCTTCCAGATTTCAGGACCACTATGCCACCTAGCTAACTCTTCCTAAACATACTGCAAGTTGCATTCATTCAGATTTCACCACTGAGCAATTCCTGCTAATTACATAGGCTCTGTATGAAGAGAAGTTAAATTTAACAAATCTAGTGGTAAATGCTTAGCATTAGCAATAATTTTGTTTTAAAAAGGAAGGTCCATTTTTGTCAAAAAGTATTTCTATACTTTAAATGAAAAAAAAAACATACTTTTTGTCCTCCTATCAGTTCTAAGACAGAAAAGGTGCAAAGGCTAGGCAATTGAGATAAAGTGACTTGCCTAGGGTCACACAGCTTAGGAAGGTATCTGAGGACGCTTTTGAACTTGGATCCTCCCAACTCCAGACCTGGTGCTCTATCAATTGTGCTACCTAACTGCCCTGTTTCTAGTAAATTTTAACCTGTTTGTGTGTGTACGTGTACGTGTGTGTGTGTGTGTGTGTGTGTGTGTGTGTGTGTGTTTTCCCTGAGAATATCCCTCACATTTCTTTCTCATTTTTCACGAGGAAATACTCAATTTTCTTCAGATACTTTGGAGCACTGAATCCTGTAGCTTATTATTATGGGTTTTAGATTCATTTGAGATTTGTTGCTGTCCATTTCGCCATTTCAAAAGTATATATGAAGACAAGCATTGCTTGGAAATTGATTGTTCTTTGTGTGATTTTCATCATGTCAGTTTCTTAATATGTGTACATTAGCACCACCCACCATCATATCATTATAATTATGAATGTTATCTCATATTTTCTTCTTTTTCAATAGAATTCATAGAGAATCAGTTCTGGAATGAGTTGTTTTCCTGCTAGACATAATTCCTGATCTGGCAAGAAGGATCCTGATCACAATGTAGGTGGCCTTTACACTAGTCTCATTACATCCTGTGATGGGACACTTGGGCTTTGCAGTTCTCTCTTCAGACAATGAACATAGTAGGGTTGACAGAAATCTGACCTTGGAGTCTAAATATTCCAGGTTGAAACCTAGACTTTGACTTTTAATGGTTGCATGGCAGTAAGCAAGATCTTTAATCTCTCACTCTCCCTCCACCTTTTCTAAGGAGAGCTGATTGTTAAATGTTTATTGTATTTGCATTGAAGAATTTGGTAATACTACAAATCATGTCTTGATTTATGATTTTATTGATTGCTTAGACTTGAAAAAGTGCTAATAATGGAGGCTAAACTTAAGTGTGTGTGCATGCTTTTTTTCTCATTTGGGTAATCTTTTGATAAACATTTATCAGCATATTCTTGTATTGCTCTATAAATATTGCTTTAACTCAGCAGTACAAAGTTCAGGGAATGAAATTATCACCATACTGGAGGCCTGTTGATTGTAGACTAATAATAATAACTGGTATTTATGTAGTGCTTTAAGGTTTGCAAAGTGCTTTTATATCCATTATCTAATTTGAGCTTCACAACCTGCTCTAAGGTTATGAGTTATAGACTACCAAACTGCACTAGGAGAGGAAGGTTTCCACCAAAGGAGTTCCCATGTCCTAGTAATCACAGCTCTAGAAGAAGCTGAAATGGATACCTTTATGCCTTAATTGCTAGATCCTGCTTTGTTTCCATAAGAATTAGCTAATCATTGCTGTTCCTTGAAGAGTTTGTGCTGGCAGACAGTAACTATCCCTTGAGATATCTTTTCCAAGTTGAAATGAAAAAGAGAAAGTGATCTAGAAAAGAAAATTAGGAGAAACAGTGGGAGGTAAATTGAGTTTTATTCCCGCTCCATACCATTTCCCCTCATTAATCCAAAGTAAATATAAGTCCCCTTGCCACTGAGTCAATTGTCCCAACTTGCCAAGAATGACATGAATTAGAAAAGCCTAAGAAAGATTGATGTCATCTTTTTCCATGAAGGAGAATTAGAGTCTCTTAAGGTATGGCCCATTTGACTACTTAGTATCAGTAAAGTGGCAGTTTCCATTTAGAAGCAACATGGTGTAGGGGATAAAAGTCAGGAGGAATTGAATTCAAATCTTGCCTTGACACTCAGTATCTAGTTATTTTATCTCCCCTGAGCCTCAGGTTTCCTTATCAGTAAAACAGGGACAAAAATAGCACTTGCCTTTCCAGATTGTTTTAAGGATCAAATGACATAACAGATATAAGGATCTTTGTAAACCTTAAAGAATTATTGAAAAAAGAAGGTATTTAGAACTCTATTCACAGTGGCCCATAGTAAACTCTTTCATTCAGTCATTCAGTCATTCCTAGAGTTGCCAGTGATAGCTGTAAATTGTGTGACTTTAGTTAAATCACTCTTCCTCTTGTAAAGATGATTTTAGAGTTGTGACTTAAATTTGGTCACCAGGGGAAATGCCAAATAAAATACCCAGGTCAGTCTGGAATTTTATGGTAATTTAATTAACATAGAGGGAAGAAATTTAAGGAGAAGGAGGGAAGAGGATATAGGATTTCTCCTGCCTGGCCTATGCCAGGGGGAGTTTAAAATCCCCGCCTCTAGGTCTCTGAAGAAGAGTAAAGGCTTCTAAGAGGATAAAGTTGGAAAGTAAAGGAGGAAACTCAGCTGGAAACTCACCACCGAAATGGACAATAGCTTGTAGCCATGCTAAGATGCCAAAAGCTCAGCATGCTGCTCTCAGTTAACTCTCCACCGCCAATCAGGGAAAGAGTGTTTATTGAGAGATGAAAAATCCCAAATATATAGACCTTTCACCCTTGTGTCTCTTCCTCTAAATTTTCAAATCTACCAATCACATCAAAGGCTTTCTCCAGGACTGCCCATACTTTTAGTTCTCATCTTCTTTGATTAGATTATATCTTTTCAGTTACTTAACATTTCTTTGTTAAGTTCACCTTTTGTTAGTTACTTGACTTTTTTGTTATTAATTTAAACTCTATTGTTACTTAACATCTTTTTTGTATTAAGATCTAAAAATAGACTTAGCTTAAAGTTCTAGCTTCACAATAAGGTGAGAACTAAGTACCTTCCTTGTTCAATCAGGAAATTACAACTTTATCTAAGTAGGGTGGAGTAATTTAAAGTTCACAATCTCTGAGAGTCAGTTTCTTTATCTATAAATTCAAGGCCAAGAATTAGGTGATCTCTAAGGTCTAAAAGAAGTGTGTACCTTAGTTTTAGTTTCAGTTTTTTAATTTATTTATTTACAAAAATCCTTGCCTTCAGCCTTAGAATCAATACTGTGCATTGGTTCCAAGGAGGAAGAGAGGTAAGGGCTAGGTAATAGGAGATAAATGACTTGCCCAAGGCAACACAGTTAAGAAATGTCTGTAATCAGATTTGAACCAGGGTCTCCTGTTTCCAGGCCTGGCTCTCAATCTACTGAGCCATCCAGCTGCCCCCTTTTTAACCTTTGACCATCTTCCATTTCCCTTTGGCTTTTTGCCTAAGTCTAGGGTTTGAACTTCTCTTTTCATTTTGGGTTACTTTTGCATAATTTTGTGGACCGCAGTTCTACCAGATGCTCCAGGCTGTTTTCCAGAAAACCAGATTCCTGAATTGTCCTTTCTGGGATAATATACTTTGGTCTTCTGATCCCTTTTTCCCTAGCAGGGAACAATTATCAAGAGCTTTAATTCAGTAATGACATTTCCAGCATGACATTACTGCCCTCTGCTGGTCCCAGAAATTATGCTAGCCCTCCACAGCTTTGTGCTGGGTTCAATTAATTCCCCATTGCTTCAATTGGCAAGAAGTGGTGGTCATAGGATCATGGCTGTGGCAGTGGTAGTGAGAGGCATATAAAGTAAAATACAAAGTTTTAGCAGTCTCAAGGCTCTGAGTGTCTGGCTAGTCTATACAACTCTCAGGACTGGAAAGAGAACCTAAAGGAATCTCATCCAAACCCTTGATTTTATGAATCAGGAAATAGAAGCCAGAAGAACAAAGAAATCAAAAAGGTACTAATCAAGCAAGTACATATTTATTAAATGCCTACTTACCTAGCACAAGTACCATGATAGACACTGGCAACACAAGGCAAAAGCTTGCCCTCAAGAAACTTCCATTTAAAGAGGGGGAAAAATTAGTATTCGTAAAATATCTGTATTATTATAGACAAAGCACACTAAAGGTAGATAACAGTGGTATATGGTATAATGGTATACACAGTGATGTATTGGTAGATATTCAAGATAACCATGAAGGGGAAGACACTAGCACCTAGAGGATTCTAGAAAAGACCTTATTTAAAAGGAAGTGCTTGAAACGACTTTTGAAAGAAAAGAAAATAAGCATTCTCAGGGAAGGTAAAAAGGAAGACCGTTCCAGACATGGTAGACAGACAGTGCAAAAGTATGGAGGCAGAAACCGTTTGGAGGCAACATAGTATAGTGAAAAGGCACTGGAATTATACTAAGATATGGGTTCAAATTATATTTCAGATAGATATGGTGTGACTCTCAGAAAGTCATGTGATTTCCCTGTATTTCAGTCTCCTCATATGTAAAATAGAGGACTTGGAATAAAGAGTCTCTAAGATTCTCTTTAGTTCTCAATATATGATTTTCTTTTCACTAAATCAAATGAGTTTACAATCATTCCACTTTCTCTGTTTCATGCTGTCTTAAAGTTGCAGTTTGTTGTTATCACTATAGTACAATGATGGTGAACCTTTTAGGGAGCAAGTGCCAGGTTCTGCCCTCACCCCACCCCCCTAATCCAAGGGCCATGCTGGCCAGAGACTGAGTACCCTGCCCCACCACCCACCTTTTCCCTTGGTCTCACTCCTTACCCCAGACAGGGGAGGGAGGAATCTCTCCCGTTGGGCTGGTGCAGTGTGAAGTCAGCAGAACTAAGAGAACACTTTGCATAATAATAGCAATATTATTCAAAGATAAATTGTGAAAATATATATATACATATATATGTATGTATATGTATATATGTATGTGTGTGTGTATATATATATATATATATATATATACACATATTCTCAGCAATACATTTGATCTAAAACAGTTCTGGCTGCCTGAAATATTTTTTCTTGACCTAAGAAGCTCTTATAGTATTCTTAGGGGTTTTCATTTGGGGATCTCTTTCAGGAGGTGACTGGTATATATTCTTTAAATGTCTAGTTTATTCTCTGGATTTAATATATCAGGGTAGTTTTAATTGATAACTTTTAGGAAAATGATGTCTAGGCTCTTTCTTTAATTGTGAATTTTAGGTAGCCAATTTAAAAAAAAAAAAAAACCTTTACCTTCCTTTTTAGAATCAATACTGTGTATTGGTTCCTAGACAGAAGAGCAGTAAATGGCCCAATAATTTTTAAATTGCCTCTTCTCAATCTGTTTTCCAGGTCAATTATTTTTTCAAAGAGATATTTTACATTTTCTTTTCTTTTTCCTTTTGATTTGTTTCTTGATGTGTAATGGAATCATTAGTTTTCAATTACCCAATTCTATTTTTTAAGAAATAATTTTCTTCAGTGAGTTTTTGTACCTCTTTTTTCTATCTCGCCAATTTGGTTTTTTTTAAGAGAGCACTTTTAAAAATGAATTTTTTAAACTTCTTTTCCATTTGGCCAATTCTGCATTTTAAAGGATTCTTCCTTTCAAGGTATTTGTGTGTGTGTGTGTGTGTGTGTGTGTGTGTGTTTCTTTTACCATTTGATCAATTCTGTTTTTTAAATAATTATTTCCTTCAGTATTTTTGGTACCTCTTTTACTAAGCAATTACTTTTCATTTTAGAATTATCTTACATCTTTTTCATTTTGTTTCCTCTCCCAATTTTACTCTTTTTAAAATCTCATTCAGGAATTCTTTTAGGGTTTTTTTTCTTTAAAATTTGAAGAATTTTTTTTGGTAACCTTCTAAGTTTATGCTTTAGTCTTCTCTAACACCTTAGTAGGTTTTTAAGGTCAAGTTCTTTTTTGTTGTTCTTGTTTGCTCTTTCTCTCAGCCTATTTCTTCACTTTCAACTTTATGTTACCATTTGGTTCTGCTCACCTACAGAGGAGGAGTTACTATGCAAAGCTTAATGACTTTTTGTTATGCTCTTTTAGAGCTAGTTCTGTTGTCTACAAATTTTCAGTGCTTTTGTTTTAATGATGCCTTTTTCAAAATATTATTTTACTTTTCTTAATTGCATGTAATAAATTTTAACATACATTTTCCAAAAATTTGAGATCCAAATTCTCTCTCTGCCTCCATTCCCTCCTTCCTCCCCAAAATTGTAAGCAATTTGATCTAGGCTACATCTGCATGACAATACAAAACATATTTTTCAAATAACATGGAGTCACAATTAGGATCATTCAAAAGTCAATGGCTTTCACATTAGAGGAGAGGAAGGCTTAGAATATGATATTCTGGAAGTCAAAGGAGTTAGGAATTCAACCAAGAATAAACTACCCAGCAAAACTGAGTGTTATCTTCTAGGATGGGGGCAGGAGGGTGGGAGAATGACTATATAATCAAACAGAAGACTTCCAAGCATTACTGATGAGAAAATTAGAGCTGAATAGGAAATTTGACATTCAAATAGAAGACTTGGGAATCATAAAAAAGTAAACATGAAAGAGTAATCATAAGGAATTCAATAAAGTTAAATTGTTTACAGTCCAATAGGTGAAAATGATAGACATCCCTTCTAAGAACTTTATCATTATTAAAACAGCTAAAAGGAATCTATATAGACCAAGAGTATGGGTATGAATTAATTAGATTGGAGTGAACTAAAAAAATTGAAAAGATGAAGAAGAGGGATGCATTGGGAGAAGAAGGAAGAGAGAGGTAGAATAAGGAAATTATTTTTTTCCACAGGAAAGTTCCACACAAGGAGGAAGTTTTACAATGGGTGAGGAAATGGGGTGGTGGTGGGCAATACTTTAACCTTTCTTTCATCAGAATTGGCTTAATGAGGGAAGAATACACACACACACACACACACACACACACACACACACACACGTGACTGTGTATAGAAATATTGACTTACCTAATAGAAAAAGAGGAGGGGAAGTGAGGAGAGGAAGAAACAGAAGAAAATAGAATGGAAGGAAATACAGACTTAGTAATCATAACTGTGCATGTGAACAGGATGAGCTCACCCATAAAATGGAAGCAGATAGAAAAAGAGATTACAAACCTGAATAAAACAGTAGACCAATGACCAACCAGGAGTGACATGTCCCACTGTGAACTTGGCCAATTGAATTTCAGTACACTGAGTGTTTAGGGTATTTGGAAAACTTCAGGTTGGAGTTTTTTTGTTTGTTTGTTTGTTTGTTTTGGTTCTTTGCCTCAGAGATTAAGAATGAGTTGTTTTTCCTGTAAACAGGGTGGTACTTCCTAGTATTTCACTTAAGTATATATGCCTCTTTTATACTTAGGTAATGTAGTAAGATAGCACTGTGTTTTGAATGAAGAGCATGTGTTTCTACAAAAAACAAACAAACAAACAAAAAACATTGTCCAGTTCCAATCCAGTGTCAAATATTCACTACCTGTTTCCTCGGAGTATGCCACTTGACCTCTGTTTTCTAGAACATACTCAAAATAGAAAGAGACATAATATTATAATGAAAGACTAATGTAGAACCTAATATGTTTCAGCTGAAGTAAAAAAGGCAAAGGTAAGCATTCTTGATTTCAGACAAAGCAAAACTAAAAATGGATCTAATTAAATGAGATAATCAGGGAAACTACATTATGCTAAAAGGTATCATAGACAATAAAGTAATATCAGAAAATTTTATAGCAAATTCCTCTCTGACAAAGACCTCATTTCTCAAATATATATTGAGTATAGAATTAAGTCAAATGGATAAAAAGAGGAACCTTTCTCCAACTGATAACTGGTCAAAGGATATAAATAGTTTTCAGAAGAAGAAATCAAAGGTATTTGTAGTTATATAAAAATGCTCTAAATCACTATTGATTAAAGAAAGGCAAATTAAAACAACTCTGACCACTTCACAACTATCAGAAATGACAAATGTTAGAGGGGAAGAGAGAAAAATAGGTACACTATTGAACTATGTGTTGGTGATGTATTGATCTGGTTCAACCATTCTGGAGAACAATTTGTAACTGTGCCTAAAAGGCTATAAAACTGTATATAACCTTTGACCCAGAAATACCACTAGATTTGTATCCTAAAGATATCAAAGAAAAAGGAAAGGGATCTATGTGTGTGAAAATATTTAAAGCAGTAGTTTTTTTTTGTTTGTTTTGTTTTTTTTGTGTGTGTATGTATGTGTGTGTGGTATTAAAGAATGGAAATCTAGGGAAGTCTCATTGGTTGGGAAATGGTTGAACAAGTTATGGTATATGATCATGATGGAATATCATTGTGCTATAAGAAATGACAAGGATGGTTTCAGAAGAACATGACAAGAATTATATGAAATGATACAAAGTAAAGTGAGAAGAACTGGGATATCATTGTGCAAAGGAACAGCAATGTTGTAATGGTGATCAACTGAGAGAAAGTCTTGGCTACTCTAATCAATATAATAATCCAGCATAATTACAAAGGACTCATGATGAAAAAAAGATAGAACTGATGAACTCTGAGTATAAACTGAACTATCATTTTCAATTTGTTTGTCTTGCTTTTTTGAAATATAACCAATATGGAAATATTTATGTGGAAATTAATTATGTAAATGTTTGCATGATTTCATGAATAATTATGTGGGAGGAAGGGAAAGAATTTCAAACACAAAATTTAAAATGAAGAAATGTTTAAAGCAAACATAAATAATTAAAAAAATTTAAAGCATAACCTATGCAAACTTTAATATTATTTCTAATAACTTCTTATCAACTTTCCTTTCAAAACTTAAGCAACAATAATGACTATGTGGGACATTTAGGTGGCTCAGTGGATAGAGAACCAGGCCTGAAATCTAAAGACCTGAGTTCTAATCAAGTGTCAAATATTTATGACCTGTTTCCCCCAGGTATGCCACTAAACTTCTGCTTGCTTTAAACCACTGGAGAAGGAAATAGCAAACCATGCCAATATCTTTGCCAAGAAAACCTCTTGGACAGGATGGTCCATGGAATCTTAGAGAGTCTGACATGACTAAACAACAACAACAGGTATGGAGAGTACATAGGAGATACAATGAATCACTTAAATGTGTATCAATTATGTATAATTCCTAGTCTGCTAATTTTCTCTTCCCACCTATGCAAAATGCTACTTCATAGACATATCAAAATCCACCAGAGATATGCAGAAGAGATACTAAATCCTTCTTCCTTGTAACTAAAAAAAAGTACAATTAATGTAATTATTTCATTTATTCTTTATAGAGATGTTATATTTGTTAAATACCTTCCAGTTATCAGGAATTTACCCCAATTCACCTGTTTCTCTTCTCTGTGTCAGTGGGCTTCCCCTTCTTCTCTCCTCTCCCTCAAATCATGACAGCTGAGAATAGCTTTGCTTTCTGGTGGTATTTGTACCTTTAATCTTCCTTTACCATAAAAAAGTCTTCATTGACTCTAAAGTCTGTTTTCTCAAAGCCAACATAAATATTTATGTTATAAAGTGTGTGGCACAAGATAGAATATAGCCTTTTTTTTCCCATCCATGCCGCATATAACTTTTCCTTTAAGGAATTCATGATTGTTTGCCTTTATTTAATTTATTTTCTCCTCCAAAGCCATATTTTCAGTAATGAGTTTAAATATAAGCAACATAAACCCATCTGGAAATAAAATTATGCACCCAATTCACTACAAAGGATAATTACATTATAATCAAACTGTCATTTTAGGAGACGGTAGGAGCTGAAACATACTATAAACTGACAGAGAAAGAGTATGGATTGTTCTTCCACATATCTATGGAGCCACTCAGGAAAATGAATTATGGTGAATTATATGAAACTTTACAAGGGAAATAATTTTGGGAGTTACAGAAAGGGTGGATTCTTTATAGCAGTAACTACTATTTAGTTCTCAGGAGAAAGATGACAGTTCTCAGGTGCAGTGAAGTATAGTAGATTTGGAAAGAGGAAGACCTTGGTATGAATCCTTCCTCTGTAACTAACTAGTGGTAGATCTAGTTCCTTAATCACTCTCTGACTCAATTTTTCATCAGCTGTAAAATAAGAATAACAAATATTTGGCACAGAGATATTTTAAAGATCAATGAGATAATATATATATATATATATAATGCTTTTTAGAACTGAAAATACTGTATAAATGTGCTATTTTAGAACAGAAATTAGTACTGCTATAATTAAACTCCTAGGATTATAGTTCAGATTTCAGAAATGACCTCAGTTTGAATTATATTGCCTCATTCTGTATTCTGAATCTCTCACCTTTGATAGAAGGTGGGTAGCATGTTACATTATCATTTCTGTGAAGTCATAGTTGATCATCATGTTACGACCTCTTAAGTCTTTCAGAGACAGAGCATGTTTCAGTATGAGGAATAGCAATCTAACAATCAGAACTCTCCTCAAATGGAATGGGCTGTCTTATTCAATTGCATATAACTAGAAATATTCAAACAAAAATTTAATTAAAAAAATCAACTTATCCAGAGGGCAGGTGGAATGAGGACAAGAACAGTTATTTCATTCAAATATAGAGCTCTCAAGTGAGGAAACATCCTCTTTCTATGCAAGTCAACTCTTTTTCTGGAACTTTGAGTAAGTTTAAATTTACTGTGGAAAGATGAGGGATACAGGGGATGAGCAACAGAGGACTTTGCAAAAAGTACCAAGCATTCAATTCAGTTTCATTGTACTTGTAGCACAATTCTCCCCTCTGTAGTGGCAGATTATCTAATGAATCTCAAAGTTCCCTTCCAACTTGAGGATAGCTACAGCCACATTGAAACTCAAGATTCCTATGCCTATCCCTATCCCTTTTCCTAATCCTTGCTAGGACTGGCTTCCCTCTTAAAATGAGAGATTGGTAGTTAACAAAAATCCAGAGTACATTAATGACCAACTTTTTGTTTCTTTGTTTTTATTGGCCTCCTCAAAGGTACTGCTTTAATTTCACCTCATAGTATACAAATGATATAAGGTTATTAATTTATATTTTTATTTTTATACTCTTACCTTCCATCTTAGAATTGATACTAAGTATGATTCCAAGTCAGAAGATTAATAAGGGCTGACAATTGGGGTTAAGTGAGACTTGCCCAGGGTCACAAAGCTAGAAAGTTTCTGATGTCATATTTGAACCCAGGACTTCCTATATCAAGGTCTGGTGCTCTATTGAGTCACCTAGCTGATCCTGTAGTCCCAGGTTATTGAAGTTCATGACTGCAGCAGATACATTCTAAAAGGTTCTGCCAGGATAAAAAAGTTTTGAGAGGAGATCCAGTGTAAAACACACTATATATTTTGTCCAAGGATTGGCCAAGGTAAACCCAGAGATGGCCACTTGGCTCAAATTGTTCCTGGAGAGCAAGGACCTTTTCCAATTTTCTGTTACTAGCTCCACTGCCTAGAACAGGGCTTTGCATACAGTAAGCACTTCATAAATAAATGCATTTTCATTCATTCAGATGATCCATTTCATTTTGGCTGCTGCAGCTCCTGAAGATTCTTTGCCAAAGAAGTTATCATCTGCATCAGTGGAGGGAACACTATACCAAACCACAGTTATTTTTTCAAGCCTTAAGGAAACTTTATGCAACAGCACAATAATCAGAATTTAAATCTCAGGTGATAAGATTTCCAAACCTGATTTCTGATCTTGAAGTTTGTCAGCTATGTACCTGTGATTGATGGCTTCAGCTAATGATTTAACTAGGGGCTAGAGTGCAGATGTCTCCAACTCATAGCTGAGATGCCCTGGAACCAAATTAAAATGTAATTGGCAAATATTTGAGAAAACAAATAAAATTACAATATAGCATAGATAATCTTCATCTGTGGTGTTCTAAGTCAATACAAAGTCTATAGAGATCTGCTTCTATTTGAATTTGACACTGCTGAGAGTCTGCATGCCATGCCCCTCTCCCCATTGCATGCCAAGCCTCATCCACTGAGACTGTGTGCCGTGCCCCACTCTCCCTAGCCCCAGCTCATCATCCTACCCCAGACAGGGGAGGGAGTGCTTCATGCAGGGGAGGAAGTAAGCACTTTGACTGGGTTGCTTGGCAGAGGGGTGGGGATGCGTGGTGGAAAGGGGGAAGGGAGAAGCTCCTCTGCCTTTCTTGTAACTAACTCTAATGGGCAGCGCATGTCCACAGAGAGGTCTCTGTATGCCAACTATGGAACACGTGCCATAGGTTTGCTATCACAGGGACAGAATGTTGGAATTCAAATCAAGAACTGGGAAGTCAGAAGTTGAAATTCTGCTTCAGACACTTACTACCTGTGTACTAGCTTCTTACTTATCCTTTATTTGTCTCAGTTTCTTCACATGTTAAATGGGAATAATAAGAAAGCTTCCAATTCCTAGTGTTGTTATGAGGATCAACTGAGGTAATATGTAAAAAGTTTTACAAATCTTAAAGCACTATACATATGCTAGCTATTATTATTTTTATTGTTGATGTTTATGATTATGATTTGATTGATATTTATTATTATCACTCTGTTTTGTGAGCATCAACATTCTTGAACATAAGACTGGACACATATCCTACTTTATGCATAAAAGATGAAGAAGTCTTGAGCTGAAAGATGTCACATACAGGAAAGACAGAAGAAGAATTCACATAAATGTCCATGGCACAATTACAAAGAACTATCTGTTTCAGACAGCTAGGAATAGGACAGAGTTGCCATTTTTCAAAAAAGTCAAACGCTGCATTGGTACTTAATATTCATTCTATGTCAGATTCAAATACTAAGCTAATTAGATAAGACATTTATCAGAACTTAATTGCATAATTTTATTTTGAGATCACATTAAACCCAAATTCCCTTTCTATCTTAAAAACCCAACTTATTGGGGGGGGGGGAGCTCCATTTGAACTACAATTAAATAGAAATAAATTAAATAATTAAAATAGTATCTATGTATAGCAACTATTAGACAGTTTTTATTCCCTCAATTTATTTTAAAGACCTTTGAGTGCAAGCTATACAAGTGGTTTTTCAGAGATTTTTTTATTACCACAAATAGACTGTCAATTTTAAGTAATTCACGTAGCACAGACAACACAAGTCACAGCATTTTCTTTCATGATAAAAATCTCTTCAGTTTGATGATGGCCACACTTTTTAAGAACACAGTAATCATGGTACTAGAATGATGGGCAGATGAAATCCCTAAAACATACATATTTTCTATCAGCTCCTACTTCAGACATCAAGACACAAGAATGATGTGTTCATAGTAAGAATTAGGTGTAGAATAAGTATCTTTACCCTTCACCATTTCACAGAATCCATGGAGTAGTAGCTGCAAAAATCTGAGGGATATAATAGCAGCTCTGTCTTTTCTTTGCTGAGGGAGATGAGAGCCAGCATTTCCTCCCAGCTTAGCTGACTGCCATTCAAATATCACTTCATTCTTGTTCCACTGTCATAACGGAGGTCAAAATGTGGCTGGAATAGGATCAGATTTCAAGAAGTCTGAGATTCAGAAGCTTTTTCATTTTTTTGGTTGATGGAAGGAACAAGTAGACTGAGAAATATACCCTGTGGCAGAGTGTTGCTAGCACTAGACACATTACAATAGAGTGTGAACAGGCATCTGGAGCAGATAGAATTTCAAGGAGGAAGTTTCTATGTTATAGAACAGATAAGATTTCAACCAATGTGGGAATGAGAGAATGATACTAATCAGTAAGCTTTGTAAAGTAGGCAGCTCTAGTGCAAAAGCTTCTTTATTCCATGCTTAATGGAAGGCTTTGCACTGATGGTGATGTTGTCCCTAGCATCTTCCTGAGACTATTAAAAGCACTTAGTGAAGAAGACATCTGACTTTCCTAGAATTAGAGATTCATGCAAACTATATCAAGTCAATATTTTGGAGCATGTCTTTTGGGGCCAGAAACCAGAACCTGGCCCTTGTTGCTAGCCAAATTTGGATATCCCACACCTGATGCTTCCCACTAAAAGTTTATATATATTTATGAAAGAATGAGTTTAGAATTTATGTCAGGGGAGAGGAATTTTAAATTATTGATGTTATTATAACTAAAATAAAATATCTCCTTTCTGAATTAAATGTGTCCTCTGGCTAATAAAAACACATGGATGGGGGCTCATGATCTGTAATCTAGGTAAGATTCTGATCCAACAAATATATAGAACCTGGGAATATAGCTATATGGAGAATCATAAGTGTGGGATGGGACTGAATAATATACAATTAAACCTAATATTTAAGGAGGTACAAAGCACTGTGGAAAAAATCACTGATCACATAGTAAGAAGGAAAAAGAATGTCATGCATGAGCCATTTTAACTGAGCAAATTAGTGAGAGGTTGAACTCTTGGCCCTTTACTTTTTCTCTCTCACTTGTTTTTGTCTGTTTCAGATTCTCTTTCTCTCTGTTTCTTTTTCACATGCACACATTCAAATACACAAAATGAAAAGGGAAAAGAAGACAGAACAATAAGATTAAGCACAATTTCTAAAAGATAAATACTAGACAAGCCAGAATTCAAAAAGATACCAGAAGAGAGAAAAAAGAAAAAGGGAAAGAGGCAAAGAAAATGTATGTGGCTGTCAGATATGAGAAGATAAAACAGAATCAATGAAGAGAGGAAAGAGAACAGAATGAGTTGAAAGGAAAGAAAGAGCAGAAGACAAAAGAAGAAAAAAATTTAAAGATGAATATGCATAATAAATAGAGAAGATGAAGATAGAAAAGGAAAAGTCAGAAAAAGGAAAATCAGAAGATGAAGAAAGAAGGACTTTTCAAATGATAGAATATGAGGAATTGGGATAAAAGGCCATGGGTATGTAATTACTACCAATATTGAGAAAATATTTTCTCTTTCATCCTGTGGGCTTGTGCCTTAGTCACCCATTTAGAAAATGAAGCCCAAAGAATCGAGTCTTCTCCCCTCTCTTTGTTCACTGGGACATAGTCAACATAAGGTTTTTCTATAATGCTTGGGCTTTAGGTTTTAAAACTCAATTTCTTGCTTAAAACTGAAAATCAAATGTCTGTTGCATTTTCTTCCACAGAAAATACACTTTAGTTGAACACGTTCATGTCTTGGCCTTTCACCCAAACACATCAGGAGAAACCCTTGTGTGGAAATTTGTGATGGTTTTAGTTTGTGAGAGGCTACAAGGCTCTGGTTATGTTCACTGAAATGCTGAGAGTCAAAATCAGATGTAGCAACCATGTCTCAGCTACTACGGTAAAAAGCAGCCATAAGAAGAGCTAAAGGTTTATCATCTTGGGGAGGAAATACCTCAAGGAAAAATGTCAAATATTCACTTTAGATTTGAAAGAAGACAACAGCCCCAGGTAGGCATAAAACATTTTCCTAGGTAAAAAGACAAGTAAAAAAACAAATATGGTTCTCAAAACTGACCTGTGGCACAAAAGCCGCTACTTCAATTCGAGGCTGTACAGATTCTGCTTTCTGTAGGTCTTCTGGAGGCTTTCAAAAATGGCTTTTTTGAGCATGTGTCCAGAGATGATTCCCATCTTTAGCCTCAATCAAATATCCTCCTTCAAACAAGTGAGGGAAGGGAGAGGTCCATGGAAAGCAGGCCAGGAGGCTGCGATCATTACCAGGGACTCTGTGTGTATAGATCTGTCTCTTCAAGTTCAAGGATTAGGTTTTTTCCTAAAGGAAAACTTGCTTCCTTGCTAGATATTACTATGCTTTCTCTGATAGCCCATTATTTTCCTATCTCTGTAGCTCAAGAAAGGCACTTTTCTTCCCCTTTATTGAATTGAATTATTTAATGAATCAAAAATGTTTTCAATATGAGTCTATTCTAGCTCCATGGATCGCTAGGTTTGCTTGGTTGAGGCCACTAAGGTGACTGGCCAGTTCCAACCCCTGTCCTTTACTTGCATTATTGCTCTAATTATTGTTGTTCCCCTCCTACCCTGCATTCCCAGAGAGCCCATCTACTTTTGTTTCTGGTCTAGGGTTTTCTCCTCCCCAAGAGGGGAAGAAAAGAATAGTAGCCAACGCATCACCATGGATTGGGGATGAGACAGGCAGTTTATTTCTACACATAAAGAGGCATGCTAAGCTATGAAGGTAAAATCAGCCAGGAGGCTAATACTTTAAACCTCACTGTTTTACAGAGTCTGAAATGCTGCTAAGTACCTGAATTAAATTTCATCTCTGAACTGGCATCGTCTGATCAAACAGCCAAGCTGATCTTCTGGTGATGTCTCCTGTTCAGCTGACAACTCCTTCCATTGTAGCCTGCCTCCTTCTACTGATGTGTTCTTTCTGCTCCAGCAGAAAGCACTCTGGTGCTAACCCACTCCTAGTTCCTGCTACTTCCAGGGGAAGCCTCCAGAATCTTCTAAGGTCCCACACAAACAGGAGGTGGTCTACCCAAGCCCAGTCTTGACTTGGTAGGATGTATTTCTGGATGTAAGAGATTGAATGGGAACCAAGGACTTATTTTCCATTCCTTCTACTCTCAACATTTTCTTTCCTGGACATTGAAAGAAAGCCTTCTGTGTTTTGCTGCCAGAAGGAAGAGGGGGTAAAGCTATGGAGTTTTGCTTAGCAGCAAATTAAACCAATTGAGTCATCAGGGCTGGTAGGAATCAGATGAAAGGTAGGTATTTGCTTTTAAAGGATTAATGAAAAGGAGAAGTCCATGAAGGGGCTGGGATGCTGAATGAGTACATCTTAAGGGTGGATGCCTCTAAGAGATACTCTACTATGGAATATCAAAGAAGCAGATGAAAGATTTGCTCAATTGTGAGTGACTTCTTACCTTTTTGGAGACTATTATTCTTTCCTTCCTCTTTTATTTTCTATAATCTGTATGGAAAACAGCGATTCCATGAAGAAACTTAGAATGGTATAACTGAGATCTTAATTGCCAATTAGTTTATTACTGTCTTGTTACATAAAGTAGAAATAGCCAGAATATTAATTTTTTTTCAGACCAAAGCTAGAAAAGAGAGAACATAGTCTTTCAGGAAAATTATGACCAAATTGGAAGACAAGCGATACAGTGGGGTGTTATGGACAGAATGAAGGAAAAAGACTCTGGACTTTGAGGGTGGGACAAACATAATAAAAAAGAGAATGAATGGCACAGAATTTCTCTGATAACATTCTACTGGTCGGTTCTGAGTAGAATGAAAACAGACCTGGAGAGATCATCTGGCCCTAACTATCTACTTTTATTTGCTATTCAGGAGATAGCAGTGTCTATCTATTTTGACCTAGAAAAGTTCTTAAAGATCATCTCATTCAACCTCTTCATTTTACAAATGAAAAAACTAAGAGCCAAAGAGATTAAATGATTTGTCTATGTAAGGTCAGAACAAGCATAAGTAGTAAAATTGGGATTAGAGCTCAAATCCTCTGGCACCAAATCCAATGGTCTTTCTGGTAATAAACATTGCCTTTCCTTTCTTGTTTCAACATAGGAAATATAAGAAATGACACTGGAAATGGAGCCTCAACAAGGCCCTGTCTGAATTTCCTCAAAAATCTAGTGCTTGAGGCAGTTAGATAGACACTTCCTTATCTGTATGACCCTGGGCAAGTAACTAACAACCCCAAATACCTAGCCTTTGCTACTCTTCTGCCTTGGAACCAATTCTAGAATCAATTCTAATACAGAAGGTAGGAATTTATATATATAATATATTTTTAATATATTTATATATATATAATTTATATATATATATATATAAAGTCAAATGTTTGGATGTTCCCCAACCAATTTAAAAAAATGAAGTTTTTTTTTTTACCTTCAGAAAATAGGTGTGTCTAAATGTTCCACCTACTTATTAGCTATAGGATGTTAGCAAGTCACTCTACATTTTAATTTTTTTTTTCATTTGTCAAAGGAGAGAGTCAGACTAGATAATATTTCTGGTCTCATATATATCGCACATTGCATAATTCTGTAATTTAATTTAATACCTTTCTTACCATAATAAGTTCATATTTCTGATCTTGGAGGTTTATAATCTCAAATTAGAGTTACACAATCGCAGCTAAGGCCGAATAATTACCTGCTAATTTTTTAAAGGTGTTTTTACTGGCCTACTGAAAGCAAGATAAAATAAATCAGATGCTAAGGGAAGTAGCAAAACCCACCATCACAGAGGTGAGGACTGTCAGACAGCTACCTAAATATGCTCCTTAGGTCTTGAAGGATTCAGGTCTCTGATGGGGGTTTGGCAGAGTGTTACAACTAGTAATATTTCCATGGCCAATCATATATTCATTATGTGGTACAGTGAGAAAAGCCCTGGACTCAGTCAGTAGGCTTGAGTAATCATGAGATTGAGCTCTGCCATTAATTAGTAAAGAACCTTCAATCCTATATAGCCCCAAACTCTATTCTGAATTACAGTCCCATATCCTCAATTCCCTCCTGAGCATTAAAGTGTTGTAGTTTAGGGCATTGGACTTAGGGTCAAGAAGAACTGGGTTCAAATACCACTTTAGACTGCTTCCAGCTTTAAATGTATAATCCATATTCTATCCACATATGTATATATTAATACATATATGTACATATCCAAATGTATAATTCATTAATTCTATGATCCATCATCTACATAAACCTCCATTACCTTAAACTCAAGAAGTCCAAAATAGAATTCATTACATTGCTTCCCAGATTTCTTTTTCTCTCTCCTTTTCTGTTTCTGTTAGTATTACCACCATCTTTACTTAAGTTCTTCAAATAGAGGCTGAACAAATGCCTTCTGGAGCTGTTGAAAGGGGGAATTAACTTTTTTAGTTACAAGTCTAACCGCTTAGCCTCTAAAGTCTCCTTTAATTTTGGGTTCTTAAGGCCTGATTTTTTGTGATTTTGATTGTAACTGATTTCAGCAAATTTAAAAGTCTTAGTCTCACTCATTTTAGAGTTCTTTGACTTTATCCTCTACCCTCTTACCTTTCCCTTTATCTAGCTCCCTCCCATCTTTACAGCTTTTTTTTTTGTTTAATGTTTTACTCTATAAGACTCCTACCTCTATAGAGACAGGAGCTGTCCTTTATATTTGTATCCCTAGCACTTAGTGGAATGCCTGGCACATGCTTAATAGTCTTTATTGGCTTTTATTTTTTATTTATTTTTATTATTTACTTATATATAATATATTATGATAATGTTTATTATTTTTTTTACTTATTGGCTGTTATTGAATATTGACCATAAACAATTAGAAGTCTGGTATCATGTTACTGATGAATAGCCAAACTATAACCTCATTGCTACAGCATGGTCACCTCTGGATTCTCACTTAGAAGTATGATGAATTTAATCTCTGACTCATTTCCCACCTACTTGGGCATTCCCTATCTGTTACATTTCCTCCAATTCATTTTTCCTCCTTCATTCACAGTCATGACTTAAACAGTTTGAATTACATTAGTACAGTAAAAACAGAAATATTTATAGCAATGTAACTTAGATTGAATTCAATCTCCAGGCCTTGCTATTTACAGAGACTAAACCTTTTTATGCTGGAGACTATCTTCTTTCCCTTCAGTCTCCTAGTCAAGTCATAAAAGCAGAAAAGTGAACTAATTAGAAACATTGATGTTGTTCAGTTATTTCAATTGTATCCAACTCTTCATGACCCCATTTGGATTTTTCTTGGCAAAGAAATTGGACTGGTTTGTAATTTCTTTCTCCAGTTCATTTTACAGATGAGAAAACTGAGGCAAACAGGATTAAATGTCTTGCCCAGAGTCAATCAGGCACTAAATATCTGAGTTCAGATTTGAACTCATGAAGATGAGTCTTCCTGGCTCTAGGCCTGGCACTCTGTACACTGCTCCACCTACCTGCCCTAACCAGAAATACAGTGCCTATCTTTCCATGAAATGGGAGCTGGATAGAGTATATTTAGAAATGAAAGTGTCAGAGAGAAGTGAGCAGAATCAGGAGAATATTGTATATAGTAACAGCAATAAACTACAATGATTAACTGTGAATGACTTTATTATCAGTAATAAGCAAGGATCCAGGAGAACTTCAAGGGACTCATGGTGAAAAAGGCTATCCACCATATAAATGGACCAGGTGAAGTCTAGATGCAGATCGAAGCATACCAATATTCACTTTATTTCCTCCATGAATTTTTCTCTTGTGTAAGCAATGTGCCTTCTTTTATAGAACAATGAACACAGCAATAAATATGTATTGTATGAAAGCATATGAGCAACATATATAATATTACCTGCCATACTGGAGACAGGTGAAGTGAAGTGAAGTGAAGGAGAGAATATGGATTCCATATAGACATTAAAAATTTTTTTAATTATTTTTTAAATAAAGAGTATATTTGTATTCAAGGGGTTGTTAAGTTGTAACCAACAGGTTCAGTATTTCAGTATAGAGAGGGGGAAAGAGTGGAGACCCTCCTTCACAAAATGGGGTTCAGGGAAGACATCTGATGTTTATGGTTGGCTCAGAGAAAGGAGAGGGGGTTTGAAGATTTTCCCCCTTCTGCCTTCCCTCCTTAGCTAAGGCTGTCCTCCTAGATTCAATCTTGTCCCTCTTGTTCCTCCTCCTCTACATGAGATCAAAGGGTCTCCCCTTGATCTGTTCATTCACACACAGCTTGAGGAAAAGATAACTATTTTAATGTCAACTCAGTCGAGGTAATACAAAGAAATAACTAGCAGGGAAAGAATGGGAAAGGAAAGTGGGGCAAGGGTTCCCTGTCTCTATCTAAACCCTTTCTCCTCCCTCCTCGAGTTTGGGGAGAACTCAGGCCTTGGCAGTCTGAGCCCCCTGAGAGAAAGTCAGGTTGACTCACCCTGATTTTGGCCCCTTGGCCACAGTTCAGACTTAGGGCAACAGGAGCTGAAGTAAAGTTGGACAGCGATTTAAAATGTCTTTCTCAGGTTTCTTCTTCAATAGTCTTTTCAATTGGGAAATGTTGGGGGAAAAAGTTCCAGTCACCAGCAGGGAAAGTGGGTAACCCTCAGGAGAAAGTCTCTTTCAACCTTCTCTCTTTGGCTTATTAAGACTGAGAGACCAACTCCTCTCCCAGCCAGAGTCTTCTCCACAAGATTCCAATCACTTCCCCCCCCCCCCCCCCCATCAAGGTGATCAGTTTCACACACTCTTCAACCTGGTACTTTTTCTTTAGTGCCAGCCTCTGTCACAAATCCTCCATTTCCTGTTATCCATGTGGTGCCACCCTGGCCCATACCAGTTACTTACCTTCTATGTCTATTCTAATCTATGTTACTTATTGTTCCCATCTAGCCTTCCCCTTCCCAAAATAATAAATCTTATCCTAATTTGCTGATCTAAATTCCTATCATATGCTAAGACTAAGTTGTGGGAAGAGGGTTAGTATTATGTGCCAACAAAGTTTTACAATGTAGCAATTTCTTAATACAAAGGTTATTCCTATTGCAGTCAATATAAAATTTAACTCTTGAGTAAAATTGAACTATCCTATGCCTTATGTAATGTTAATTCCAATGTAACAATTCATAACAAATATATGCACATATATATATATATATATTAACTTGTATCTAAATGAAATCTGATTTATTCTGTCCCTATGTTACCTCTCTAGTTACAACATTCCCTTTTCCACTCTACACTATTCTGTCCCTGTCTATTAATGGTTAGTATTTTAACTTTCTCCTTTCTATCTATATTAGTGGATTAGATTGTTATTACGCTACATATGTACATGTCTATAATTTGTACACATTTACATATGTCACCTTATTTATATACACATATATATACATCTTCTGATAGTAGAGATTTATTTACAGATATACAATTCATGGGTTGTCTGTATTCACAGCACAGCCCCTAATGTCAGTGTGAAATTTTTTCGTGTTCTAGAGGTGACATGGTGGATGCATACTTATTCCTCTTCAGGAAATCCACTTCTCATGATGCTTGAAGATTTCTTCTTCATTCTTCCTGTGTAGATTCTAATGTGCATGTGAATGTAATTCCCTATATGTGAAGTTAATATGATCGATGATTAACCTTATGTGACCCATTTTCCTGAAGTTCATTCCCTATAATGTCTTTGATTCAAAGTTCTTTCCAGTTGTCAATATGTCTTCCATCCTTTGGTGTTTCTTGAAGTGGTCACCAGTTCGGATGTTTTTGTCTTTATAGGATACATACTTGCCTATCATCTCACCTTGAAAGACAATCTCAGGTATCCGGAACTACAGGATCATGTGTGTGTGTAAGATTAACATGTGTGTGGGTGTAAAAGTGAATATGTTGATACATGTGAGTGAATCTTTATACAGGATGTTTGTGCCATCTTCACGTGTGCAAGTGAGATTTTTTTTGTAATAAATGTAGGTGTCTTTCTTAATGTGTGATATGAAGGCAATTATAATATTCCTTTGTGCTTGATGGTAGAGGTTAATTGATATTTTAGTCTAGGCTTGAGATGGAGATTTGTATATATGTTTACTAATTCTAAGGGATTCTAAATCCACCCAAATAAACTCCTGGGTTCCCCAAGGAACTGTTTCTCCTATGTTTCACAGGCTACACTAATCCTCTCTGATCTAACTAACCCAAATTTATACTATCGGTGTTGGGCATTATTCTATTTTGGTTTCATGCAATAATTTTTGTTTGGGTAAGATGCTCCAATAATAGCATCTTGGATGTTTCTCATCTACAGCCTCTGTCACATATTAAAGGAATTTGAATGATTCTTACAGTCACGTTTGTATTTTTAAATAAGAACTCAAAATCACTCCTTTAGGAACTGTATGTACTCTATAGTTAGTTCATACCCCAGCTCTCAAAATGGATATAATTCAATTGCTACACTGGCTAATACTTGCAGGGTTCCTTCCATTTCTCATGAAGTTAGTCCTAAGAAATCGGCAACCATATCTTAAACCACCATTGTGTCTCTTTGGTTATCTTCCTTTCACCTTTAAGGACTCATTTATCATTTTGTGTCTAACAGTGTGCTGGCTGTCAAATGGAAGACCAGAAGACCAAAAGGTGGATGAAGCTAAATCAGAATATCAGAGTATTGTCAAAGTGGACAGAATACCCCTGTTACATGTAATTACTCAGCCAACCAGCCCTGAAACCTCAGAGTTATAGGTTAATCTTAAGCCTACCACCCCCCCCACCACCACATCTAATCAATTACTAGGTCTTGTTCTTTTTGTCAATATTTCAATGCATTTATGATTTCATCAATATATTTATTTCCCCTTTAATGATTCAGATCACACTCTATCTAGCCCTTCTCATCACATACAACTTTCATCCAAATCTCATAAATCTCCCTTGAATGTTTTGCTTGACATGGTGAGACTCATTCTTTAGGAACTTTGAAATTATCTAGGTACCAATGCAGCTCACAAGCTACCCCTCACTCTTATTAATTGAATTGTCTACTTTAAAGTCATAAGTTTTCATATTTTTCACATTGTTTATTGACCAAACAGTTTTGATGATATTATGCTCTGGGTTATTTGCATCTAGTATAGTAGTGGTAGTCTCTCGGTGACCGAGAATGACGATTGTCTTTGTGCAGTTTCATCTACGGTGTACCCTCATGTGGCTTTGGAGTCCAAAGGCTGAGGCGCACAGTTTGTGGCACATGGGGCATGGGACGCCAGTTGTTACGGGAGGTGCGGTTGTGGCCTGGTGTCGGCATTCACGCGCAGCGGCAAGACGTCGGCGTCGCTCATCTTCAAAGGTGGTGGTGGCTGGTGAATGTGGGCTTGCCAGCTGCTTCTGTCAGAGGCAGCGAGTTCTAGTTGCTTTGGTGTCATGCCAGCCCACTTCAAGTTGGACTTTAGCTGATCCTTGAATCTTCTCTTTGGTCATCCTTGTTTCCTGAGTCCAGCTGACAGTTCACCATAGAATACCTGTCTTGGTATTCTCTGTGGGTCCATGCGGACGACATGTCCAGACCATCGTAGCTGGGTTTCGAGGACCAGGACTTCGATGCTGGTGGAGTTGGCTCTGTCGAGGACTTCCTGGTTGGTGATTCGGTCCTGCCATCAGATCCTCATGATTGACCAGAGGGAGCGTTGGTGGAATTGCTCCAGTTGCTTCATGTGCTTCCGGTACAGTATCCATGTCTAACAAACTACTTAAATTTCTTTTAACTTTCAGATTCCAAAATTGCTCAACTATTGCTCACTGTTACCTATAGAATTTTAAAAGATTTAGAAAAGGTGTTCAAATATATCATTGGTATAATTTTTAGTACCCTTTGTGGACCATTTATGGGAGGACAAAGACAAGAATTATAATTTATGCCTATTGAGAAGTCAAGAATAGATAAAATCTTTATTAATAGAATGAATAGTTACATCGAGAAGTCCATGGATCTACTGAAATATAACAATATTTCATAAATAATGAATAGAAAAAATTAGAAAAATGTTTCATAGACAATAGTTCATAAGATTTAGAGCTAGAAGAAATCTTAGAAATAGTCTGAATCTAGCAATTTTGAACTGGAGGTAACTAAGTCCCAGAGTTAAGTGACTTCTCTAGGGCCACTCTGGTAAGAAATAGAAGTATTCAAACTCAGTTCATCTGACTCCAGAACAAGTGTTTCTTCTAGTACACATGCAAAATATACATCCATGTTAGATTATTAAACCCCTTGACTCTAGGGACTGTCACTTTTCCAATTTACTCCTAAAGGCTCCTACTGTAAATTGTAATTAAGAGTTGCATAATAAATATTAAATTAAATTGAATTTCACTTCTCAGTCTCTCCATTTCTTCATCTGAACCACAGAAAAATGATCTCTAAGATCCCTTCTAGCCCTGATCCTGTGATTCTACCAACAACCTATGTGATCTACGATAATCTCAAGGCAAACATCAGTCAGGAAGAAAGGCATTGTGGTTTCTTTTCAAAGCCTCCAGTTTGTGAAAGGCATTTTAAAAACTGACAAAATAATATTTGGTTAAGTAAAAGTAGTTTGATGAAGCCAACACAATGAACTTAATAAAGTGAGACTGCAGGGTAAAGATGTACAGACAGGGGAAAGAGCCCTGGTTCTGGAGCCAGGACCTAAATTTGAATCTCATTTGATAATTTCTTTGTGAATCTGGGGGTTTGGGGGTGTAGCTAGATGAGCACTGAGCCTGGAGTTAGGTAGACTCCTCTTCCTAAGTTTAAATCTGGCCTCAGGCACTTACTAGTTGGGAGACCCTAGACAAATCATTTCATCCTATTTACCTCAGTTTCTTCATATGTAAAATGAACAGGAGAAGGAAATGGTAAACCACTCCAGTATCTTCCAAGAGAACCCCAAATAGGGTCCCAAAGAGTCAGATACAACTGAAAATGACTGAACAAAAATGGGAGCCTGGGTAAGTAATTTAACCTCTTTGGGTCTCTATTTTCTCATATATAAAACAAGGGGGAGGCACTAGAAGGCCTCTGATGACCCTTCTAGGTCTAAATCTATTCTATGTATAGAAATAGGATGCTTAAAATAATGACCTTTTACCCCTCTAAGATGAAGGTACCAGGAAATGTTATGACTGCATCGTGCCTGGCAATAAGGTACTGACAGGCTGAACAGGAAGCACTGTGGAAATGTGGTCTGCATATGAAAATGGGCTTTGCTTGCAGAAGAACATGCATGCCTCTGTCTGACCACAGCTGCTTCATTCCTCACAGCCCAGGCCCATGGGCCCAACTGCAAAGCTCAGTTTAAACCACTTAGTCACATTCATGTTATCAACCGGAAACCAGTGTGAGCATGAATTGGACCCCAGGGCTTTGTGACTAAGCTGAGGCTGCCCCAGTGGTTGTAAAATACTTTTCAACTAGAGTTTCAAGACCTCAGCTTTCAATTGCTCTGAGTTTTAGAACTTCCACTCCTCTCATTACTGGTAGCACTTTAAGAAGTAGACTCAAGCCTGTAAGGAGGCATAGAGAGCAAAGCCAGATATGCCTAGGGAGGGCTGATGGGGATGCTCCTCCAGAGCTTGTCATAGTGTACTGTGTCAAACCATAACAATGATAGCAAAATACAACAAGGAGGCAGCTCCGTAGCTCAGTGGATGGAGAACCAAGCCAGGAGATAATGGTTCTGGATGTAAATTTGACCACAGACACTTCCTAACCAAGCAAATCACAACCCCAATTGCCTACCTTTTACCTCTCTTCTACCCTGGAACTGGTACTCAATATTGATTCTATAAGACAGAAAGCAAGGGTTTTAACAAAGAAAAAAAAAAGGACATTACCATATATTTTCTGGTGGAATTGCCCCAGATCAAAAATTATGATACTCCTTTGACCATGTCGAGAAGGAATTTCTTTCTTACCTCTACTTCATAAAAAGGTAATATAGCACCTATCTTGCAGGGTTGTTGGGAAGACCAAATGATATAATAATTGTAAAGCATTTAGTACATGCCTAGCACATAAGAATGGCTATATGTATCTTTGCTGTTATTTTTATAAACATTTTAAATATTAACTAATACATTATAATTAATATAATAATATATTCCCCTCATTTCAACAATGATATAAAAGGGGCCTAATAGAGTTATCCAGATTATTCCCTCCTTACCTCTGCCTCATCCTTCATCTGTAAAATGGGGACAATAATAGCAACTCTCTTTCAGGGTTGTTGTGAAGACCAAATGAGATAATAATTGTGAAGTGCTTGGCATGTAGTGTTGTAAAAATGTCGTTTATTATTATTATTAATATATTTCTCCTTTGAAGCTAGCTCAAGTCCTTTCCTGAATGAGACTTTTTCTGGACCATATCCACCCTCTTTCCCCCTCCCTCCCCCATCTCTCTCTGTCTCTTCCTCCCCCCCCCCCTCTCTCTCTCTCTCTCTCTCTCTCTCTCTCTCTCTCTCTCTCTCTCTCTCTCTTTCACTCTCTCTCTTTCATACACAAACACACATATACTGCACACTACTAGGTTCCTTCCTCTCTTATTTTCAATTATCTTCTATTTGATTTGTTTATATGTATGTATATGTGGGTCTGTGACCTATATCCTGCCTTTTTCAGATAAAATTAGTTTCTTGAGAACAAAGATATTCATGTTTTTTTTTTATCTTTGTAAGGTTTAGCAGAGTATCTGACCTTAGTAGATGCTTAATAAAGGTTTTTTGATTTTGACCAATGACCACCCTAAAATTACACAGTGAAAAGGCTTATTAGAAAGAATTCATTAAAATGAGCAGCTCCGGATCTTCTAAGCAGCATTGGTACGGATCTAGGGCTCAAACTTAGGTTTCTTCTTTCTCACTCTAAAGGCTCTATTCCTTTCCACAATCTTTCAATAACCTGACATTCTATATTATTTCCATGACAGCATGGAAAAATTGTAGCATTAACTATCCTGGTGAATTTGGATGTCACAACTTCTCTGGATCTTGATGTATTCATCTTAAAAATGAAGAGGCTGGACTGGACTCTCTAAGATCCCCTCTAATAAAGTATATTAGTAGGAAACTTGGAATATTAAAAAAAATCCAGACTTTTATTACTTGCAATAACTCTTCTTGGTTCCAGAGAGCTGATGAGCTAACATAGTTCTCTCCTCTCAGTAGTGTTAAGAGACTAGAGGAACAGAATGTTCCTCTAATGACCATTAGATGTGGTCACTGAGTGGATCAGGTTTGAGTTACAGTATTTCTTTTTATTATAAGAAGAGATTCCCAATATATGAGACATGGGAAATAATTATCATGTAAAAATGTGTTAAGTTTAAAAATAATATCATACTTGGGATAATGTGCAACTCATTACATTAGTAAAATCCTTTTGAGGGGTTTACAATGAAAAAAGAACTAACCAACCCAGAAATACAAGAGTTAATAATGTGGAGTTTTGTACAGCTAACAACGCACAATCAACAAGAGTTCAGTAAATCTTTTGTCCATGGCAGCTGCCCTAATCCATGGGACTAATTGCTGGTCTTTGTGTAATTTATGTTTCTATTGATTTTTAGGATTATTCCTCAGCACAAAATATTGGGATTATATCAAGTAGATCAATATACCCATTTTGCAAAATATTCAGAGAGACAAGGCACCTCTACCCGGAATGCCCTGACACAGGAGCTGGGAGGCTAATTTGACAATATTTTACTTTGGAGACAGCTAAATAGTGACACCATGAATTCTACTAACTAGAAGAAATGGGTAATTTTCCTACTCAGCAGGCTTCTCATTCCTTACCTACACACACAGCCCAACACAATTAACATGCTTATGGATTAACTGTCTCAGACTGCCAAACATTTGGTCTCTAAGCCCTGCTAATTGCTAATTACTCTAGATCCTTTCTGGAAAATCATTTTCAATGTGGGGACCCAAGGGTTTCTAATCTGGTTAAAGGATTTCCAAGTGGAAAAAGGGAGCATTTTAGATAATGTGAACTGATGAATGTGTAACTAAATAGCACTAACACTTAATCAAAATTAAGGGCACATATCTATAGGCTCCAACATCTGATCAGACTCTACAAATGAGAATAAATAGAATCATTTAGGTGTGGTCTAACGTAGGCTCACCTCCTCCAGAAAGTCCACCACTGCTAACCAATAGCCACCACTCCTATGTGTAGTTTGTGTTACATTATCAGGTCTCTGGTTATATTTTTGATTGCTTTACGAATTCTTTTGTCATTCTCTTTTTTTGCCAGTCTTTGTCATTTATAAACTTTCTAAGTATAACAAAATACATTATTTTTTTAAACAACCAAACTGACCTCATTTACTTTTTTGTAAGGTTGATAGATGTGATAAAGCTGAGTCATGGGAAGTTTTAGTCAGAGAGTGTCTGGAACTCAGTAAGCAAATTGACCAGATCTTATAATATTTTTGAAGACAGGATAGACATTTTTAAGATGAATATTATAGAAATTTGGAGCTGGTTAAATGACTAGCTCCAAAGACTGGTTGCTAATGGAGTGTTAAGAACTTAAAGGCAAAAATCACCAGTGCAGAGTTCTAGGACTTTTGTCATGGTCCGATTCCAATAAATATTTTTTCCATGGCTTGGATGAAGACTTTCAAATTTGTGGATGACACGAAGCTGGTAGTGTGAATTAACATGTTTAATGGCAGAACTGGAATCCAAAAAGTAATTGAAAAGCTGGCTTGCTGGAGAAAATTGAATATAATTGAATTTAATGGGCATAAATTTAGAGTTCTATAATTGACATAAAGCAATAAGCTGTGCAGGATAAGGGAGATTGGGATGGGCAGCAGCAGTGCTTAGATTAAGCCCTGGGTGTTATAGTGCTACCCCTCTCAGGTTTTATTCCATCTGCTCTGTATTTATCATCTATGTTCTGGTTTATATATGTGGACTCCATCATTAGGAACGTAAGATCTGTGAAGACAAGGAATGTAGTTTTTATTGTTGTTGTTGCTGCTGCTGCTGGTATTACTTTGGCTTTGTATCTCTAGCACTTAGGTAAGCCCGTATATAGTAAGCACTTTGCTTGTTGATTTGTTCACTGACCCCCAAGCTAAAAATGAATCTGTTGTGTAACCTGGCAACAAACAAACAAAAAATAGTGCAATCACAGTGTATGTTAATAGAAGAACAGATGTTCCTTAATAGAAGAATAATGCTCAGAAAGAAGGAAATATTGTCCTTTTATATTCTGCCTCAGTCTGGAGGCCCAAGAAGGAACCCTGCTCCCTAATTCCTTACTGCTGACAGAGAGGTGATGAACTCAAGATGAAAAATAAGACATATATTTTCTGACAATGTCAGAATTTTTTTTTGGTACATTTACTTATATTGTTAAGACTTTATTTTGGTATAGTTTGTTTTTTTTAAACCCTCACCTTCCATCTTTAAATCAATATTAAGTATTGGTTTCAAAGCAGAAGAGTGCTAAGGGCTAGGTAATTGGGGTTAAATGACTTGCCCAAGGTCACACAGCTAGGAAGTTCCTGAGGTCAGATCTGAAAGTAGGACTCCCATCTCCATGCCTGGCTCCCTATGCACTGAGCCACCCAGTTGGTCAGCTATATGCAATATATTTTTTTAAGTTTTCATTTTCTTTTTTCCTAATTTAGGGAGCTGAGATGAAGAAAAATGCTCATTAATTAAAAAAACAAAATTAAAGTAACGGACAATAGCGTACTCTGATTATTTCAGAAATTATATTTTAGGAAAGACACTGACAAAACGGAGCGTGTGCAGAAGTGTGCAACCAGAATGCTGCAGGGACTAGATGCCACTTGATAAGATCAGATAAAGGAACCAGAGATACTTAGCCTAAGGAAGACCCGATTTAGAGTAGACACAAGTCTTTTCAAGTATATGAAAGGATGCTGTGTGGAAGAAGAATGAGACTTGCTTTAACTGGATTCAGAGGGATGAAACTTCAAGGGGAGTAATTTACAAATAGGCAGATTTTGATTCTGAGTGAGGAAAAGCTTACTGTTCGAGCCTGCTCAGAATGGGATGAGCTTCCTCTTGATGTAGAAAGTTTCTCTCCTTTGAAGTTCTGTAAGTGGAAACTGAATGACCTTTTTTTTTTTTCTCCTATCTGGGTTAATACAACTTGATTTTTTAGTTAAACAATAATTTGAACTTGGTTACAATCTTACTTATAGTAATGAGGAAAATCCTTTCTACCCTGTATCTATATTCATTGAAATGAATGCTGTCATACACTGAAAGCTAACGCTCTAATAATGGAGCTTCTTTCACCTTCCTGCTTGGTGGACATGGATAGAGTGAATTCTGGTGAATAAAGAACACTATTTAACAGATGTGTCCACCGATACCCATCCAATTAGTCTTCATCTCATTAGCGTGCTTGAAATAGCTTCCAGCTGAATGACTTCTTGACAAGGACGCTATGAAGTAGACCTCTCAGGTCCCTTCCTATTCTGAAGTTTTGTGATACTGTGTTACCCTCCCGGGAGAGCAGCATTTTTAATGGAGATTTTACAAAGACGTTTACCTTATAATCCAAAGGAATGATGATTGAATGGTGAAATGACCCTGTATAAGGTCTATGGGAGAGATATGTGGGGAAATATCCCTTCCTAGCACCCCTCACATTTCACCTCTCTATCCTACCCATGAGTACAGTTATCACTGCTCTATGGGGTGAAGACTCTGACTGTATCCATATGAATCCTTCTGGATAGTAGCTCATATTTATATGGTGTTTTAGGGATTCCAAAGAGCTTTGATATAAGTAGCCACCTTGTGAACTGGAGCATACTTAGGAGGAATTTGTTGTTGTTTAGTTGTTTCAGTCAGGTTTGATTCTGTGACCCCTTCTGGAATTTTCTTGGCAAAGACAATGGAGAGGTTTGTCATTTCCTTCTCCAGATCATTTTACAGATGAGGAAACTAAACCAAACAAGGTTAAATGACTTGCTCAGGGTGTCACATCTAGGAAGTATCTGAGGCCAGATTTTAACTCAAAAAGACAAGTCTTCCTGCTTCCAGGCCTAGCCCTCTATCTCTTCGTTCACCTAGGAACAAAGACCCCATCTAAAGGATACAAATATTTTTTAACTTACTGTGAATCCTTTTAAAATATTTGTATCCTTTTTCACTGAAAGAATAACTTTATAAAACAAAATACTCTGATGTATTACTTATGTATTTTTCTCTTCTAGCATATTCTCTTTCCCCTCCATTTAACTAGGAACATTGGGTAAAATGCATTCCTTGAATAATTCCTCCCATTTCTTTTAGGGTTGTTATATTTTTTTGTTCCTTGCTTTGAAACAATAAAGGCAGCTGCCTGAAGAGATTTCTCAGGGGCTTTTAGGACATCAAACAAGTATCATAGCTAGAGGCAGCACACTTTACTCAGGAAGTTTTTTTTTTTTTTCAAATAAAACATAACACCCCTCTTGATGTTACCCTGGATGAAATAAAAGATTGAAAATCTTCACTATTACTTATTTCTCCCCCAGGGTTATAATCAAGATGGGCCAAGTTGGGCCTTATCTCAAGGGACAGTGAAACTATAGGGTGCCAAATTGTCCCAGCAAGCATGAGAGGAAGCCACATGTCTATTCTCAAGATGATGAAGGCAGAAGGGAAAAGATTCCATCATTCTTGGCTCCTCCAGCAAGTCCCAAAAGTTAGGATGGGAAGGGAAGGGTTTTGGCCATAGAAAGGGTAAATCCCTGTTCTTCAGTCTTCTACTGCTTTTCATCTCAGTTCAGGGTTCTATTATGCTAGCCCCCAAAAGTGACCCAAACTCATACCATTAGTATATTCTAGGGGTCCTGTGTCTACCTATGAAATGCTAGAAGAAATGTTGCTTAGTAGAGAGAAAGCTTTGATTCCAGAAATATGTGGGTTCGAAACTCAACTCTCACACCTACTGGCTGTGGGATCCTAGAAAGTCACTTAACATCTTGGAGCTCTAAGCAACCTTTTTAAGGTGATAAATTGTAGGAAAAGAGCCAACCTGACTTAGTAGAGAGAGTTCCTTTACCCAGGAATTTCTTATATCAGTAAAACCATAGGCTGAGTACCTATCTCAGTCCTGTGTCTACTTCTGGGCCAGATGTTGGTAATAATGGGAAGATAATCAATCTCCCTATTATATCTACCATCCTGAGATCTTCAAGAGGCCATGTACTGACTATGAATGTAGTACCTAGTTAGAAAGAGTAAGATTAAAATAGGAAACTATCATCCTAAATCTCTCCTCCATTTCATAGCCAAACTTCTAGAAAAGATTGTCTACTGTGCATAATCTTTTCATTCTACTTACTTCACAATCCTTTGCAATCTGACTTCTGAGTTCAAAACTGAAATTGTTCTCCTCTTTTCCTTATCCTGATATAGTTTCTATGAAAACCTCCAAGTTCCAAATTGATGTCAATGGATATAGGCTTTTAGGGCTGTCATTAGATAGATAGATGGATAGACAGGCAGACAGACAAACAGGCAGACAGACAGATGCATAGATTGATTGATAGATTGAAAAATTGATAGTTGGATGATAGATAGATTAATTAATTGACAGATTGATAGGTAAACAGAGGGATGAACCAGACATATAGATGGATGGATGGATGGATGGATGGATGGATGGATGGATGGATGAATAGATAAACAGAGAGAGAGTGAAACAGGTAATATTTAGAGGAGTCCTTATGTCCAGCATTCTGCTAAGTATTGGAAGTACAAATATGTCAGTTCCTTCCCTTAACAAATTTACTTTAGTAGAGGAAAGATCCTCATTACTTCTTATACAGACTGCTGCAATAGCCTGCCTCAAGACTTTTCTTATTACATTGCATCCTTCACTCGACTATCAAAATGATCTTCCTTAATCAGAAGTCTAACCACATCACACTTCACTCCCCTACTCTATAACATCTTGTATCTCCTCCAAGATCAAATATAAAATTCCCTCTTTGGCATTTAAAATTCTTCATAACCTGCCTACCCTTGCATGCTTTCCGGTCTTCTAACCCCTTACTTGCCCCCATGTATTCAGTGATCCACTGGCCTCCTTTCTGTTCCTTGACAAAACATTCCATCTCCCTTGGACGTTTTCACTGGCTCTACTTCATACCTGGAATTATCTCCCTTCTCTTCAATGCCTCCAGGCTTTCCTGTTTTCCTTCAAGTCCCAGCTAAAATTCTACCTCCTGCCAAAAGTCTTTCCCTATTTCCCTTTGCCTAAAGACAGTTATGTAACATGGACAATGCTGATGCTGAAGTCAAGAAGACATGAGTCAAATCCAGCCTCCATCACAGCCATCGTCCAACTGTGACCCTGAGCGAGTCCCTCTGACTGTCTTAGATTTCCCAACTTTAAAATGTGGATAACTGTACCAAGTCTACTATGTTGTTATGAGCATAAAATGAGATAATATTTTTTTTCATTTTGTCTCTTAGTTACCTTTTTATACTTTTCTTGAATCTTGTATTTGGGCATCAAATTTACTATTTAAATCTGGTCTTTTCTTCAGGAATGCTTAGAAATCTTCTAAAATGAGATAATATGTAAAGCGCTAGGTCCATAATAAGCACTTAATAAATGCTTATTGATTGGCTGAGTACTTCTGCCTGATTTAGTGAAAGATCAAGAAATCTAACCATGGAAGAAAATGCTAAGACTGTGAGCTAGTACTGCTTGATCTTCAAAACTTAAACATAAAGCAGTAGTCATGTAATTCTGTGTGTCTCTGTCTCTCTGCCATTCTCTCTGTCTCTCTGTCTCTCTGTCTCTGTGTCTTTCTCTCTCTCTTACACACACATTTGATGCCACACTAACATCTCCAAAGATAATGTCTCCAAAATAATTATTAAGAAAAATCCCCTTACATTCTGTCTTAGAATCCATATTAAGTATTGGTTCCAAGGAAGAAGAGTGGTAAGGGTTATACAATGGGGGTTAAGTGACTTTCCCAGGGTCACACAGCTAGGAAGTATCTGAGACTAGATGTGAGCTCAGGACCTCCTGCCTCAAGCCTGGCTCTCTATCAACTAAGTCACTTAGCTACCCCTCTAATATAATTCTTTGCAGGAAAAGGCCATCTTTTGAGCACCCAACCCTCTTAGATTAGAAGTAACATAAGCATATATGAGTTATATTTAGAGATTTCTTAGAATAATGTCTAGATGGTATCATAACAAATCAAAGAGATCACAACTGCATACTCTATGCGATTGAGCCTAGCTTGTGAGTTATATATGTATATATATAACATGATGAAACATGAAATTATTCAGGATGAATTTATCAGTAAGGACTTCCTAGTTTTGCTGCTACCAAATACAATAGTTATTTTAAACACGCAGCTATAGTCTATTATGCCACACAGTCATAATAATGTTTTGTAAATTTATGATGAATTAGATTAATATGGTAACATTTCACACATCTAAATATTACTAGGGGGTCAAAATATATGTTGCCCTCCTCTGGGGATTTTAATTAAAAAGAAAAGGAAAAATATGTTAGAATCATAATGTTCTTTTTCTTTTAAGTTTTAATTTTTATCTAGAAGTTAGGACATGAGTGCAAAATTTTCATATTAATTTTTTAGAAATTCCCAAAGAGACAATATGATTAACTGACATGAGCTTCTTTGGAAAGAAGGAAAAAAGAGAAGACTTTGACATCATTCCCTGTCCCCAAATCAGCAGGAGCAGCATATCCTAAATTGAGTTGACCTAAAAATAACTTGAAAATCCAAATGGGTTTTCTAGAGGGTCACCTTTATTTTAGTATTAAACTTTCCCCAAACATTTAGTCTAATTTCAAATAATTTTAATTCATTAATCCAAAGAAAATAAACATTCTTTTTTTAAATTTTATAATATTTTATTTGATCATTTCCATGCATTATTCATTAAAAACAAAGATCATTTTCTTTTTCTCCCCCCCACCCCCCATAGACGACGCGTGATTTCACTGGGTATCACATGTGTTCTTGATTCGAACCCATTGCCATGTTGTTAATATTTGCATTAGAGTGTTCGTTTAGAGTCTCTCCTCTGTCATGTCCCCTCAACCACTGTAGTCAGGCAATTGCTTTTCCTCGGTGTTTCTATTCCCACAGTTTGTCCTCTGCTTATGAACAGTGTTTTTTCTCCTGCATCCCTGCAGATTGTTCAGGGACATTACACCGCTACTAATGGAGAAGTCCATCACATTGGATTATACCACAGTTTATTAGTCTCTGAGTACAATGTTCTCCTGGTTCTGTTCCTCTCGCTCTGCATCACTTCCTGGAGGTCGTTCCAATCTCCATGGAATTCCTCCACTTTATTATTCCTTTTTGCACAATAGTATTCCATCACCAACATATGCCACAATTTGCTCAGCCATTCCCCAATTGATGGGCATCCCCTCATTTTCCAATTTTTGGCCACCACAAAGAGTGCAGTTATGAATATTCTTGTACAGGTCTTTTTCTCCATTTTCTCTTTGGGGTACAGACCCAGCAGTGCTACGGCTGGATCAAAAGGTAGACATTCTTTTATTGCCCTTTGGGCAATAGTTCCAAATTGACCTGAAGAATGGTTGGATCAGTTCACAACTCCACCAGCAATGAATTAATGTCCCTACTTTGCCACATCCCCTCCAGCATTTATGACTTTCCTTTGCTGTTATGTTAGCCAATCTGCTAGGTGTGAGGTGATACCTCAGAGTTGTTTTGATTTGCATCTCTCTGATTATAAGAGGTTTAGAACACTTCTTCATGTGCTTATTAATAGTTTTCATTTCTTTATCTGAAAACTGCCTATCCATGTCCCTTGCCCATTTATCAATTGGAGAATGGCTTGGTTTTTTGTACAATTGATTTAGCTCTTTATAAATTTGAGTAATTAAACCTTTGTCAGAGGTTTTTATGAAGATTTTTTCCCAATTTGTTGTTTCCCTTCTGATTTTAGTTACATTGGTTTTGTTTCTACAAAAGCTTTTTAATTTGATGTAGTCGAAATTATTTATTTTACATTTTGTGATTCTTTCTGTCTTGCTTGGTTTTAAAGTCTTTCCCCTCCCAAAGGTCTGACATGTATACTATTCTGTGTTTACACAATTTACTTATGGTTTCCTTCTTTATGCTTAAGTCATTCACCCATTTTGAATTTATCTTGGTGTAGGGTGTGAGGTGTTGATCTATTCCTAATCTCTCCCACACTGTCTTCCAATTTTGTCCCAAAAGCTGGGATCTTTGGGTTTATCGTATACTGTCTTGCTGAGGTCACTTGCCCCCAGTCTATTCCACTGATCCTCCTTTCTGTCTCTTAGCCAGTACCAAATTGCTTTGATGACTGCTGCTTTGTAATATAGTTTGAGGTCTGGGACTGCAAGACCCCCCTCATTTGTGTTTTTTTTTCATTATTTCCCTTTTGTTATTCCAAATGAACTTTGTTATGTTTTTTTCTATATCAGTAAAGAAATTTTTAGGGAGTTCCATGGGTATGGCACTAAATAGATAAATAAGATTGGGTAGGATGGTCATTTTTATTATATTGGCTCGTCCTATCCATGAGCAGTTAATGTTTTTCCAATTGCTCAAGTCTAGTTTTAGTTGTGTGGAGAGTGTTTTGTAGTTGTGTTTATATAGTTCCTGTGCTTGTCTCAGGAGATAGATTCCTAGGTATTTTATTTTGTCTAAGGTGATTTTGAATGGAATTTCTGTTTCTAGTTTTTGCTGCTGAGCTGTGTTGGAGATGTATAGAAATGCTGATGACTTATGTGGGTTTATTTTGTATCCTGCAACTGCTAAAGTTGTTGATTATTTCAATTAGCTTGAGAGGTGATGTCCCCTTTTTCATCTTTGATGCTGTTAATTTGCTTTTCTTCCTTCCTTTTTTTAATTAGATTGACCAGTACTTTGTCTATTTTGTTTGTTTTTTCAAAGTACCAGCTTCTTGTCTTATTTATTAAATCAATAGTTCTATCACTTTTGATTTTATTAATTTCTCCCTTAATTTTTAGGATTTCTACTTTGGTTTTCTGCGGGGGGTTTTTAATTTGGTCGCTTTCGAGTTTTTTTATTTGCATTTCCAATTGATTGATCTCTGCTCTCCCTAGTTTGTTAATATATGCACTCAGGAATATGAATTTACCTCTAATTACCGCTTTGGCTGCATCCCAAAGGGTTTGAAAGGATGTCTCGCCATTGTCATTTTCCTCGATGAAATTATTGTTTCTATGATTTCTTCTCTAACTAAATGATTTTGGAGTATCATATTGTTTAATTTCCAATTAGTTTTTGATTTGGTTTTCCATGTACCATTACTGATCATTATTTTTATTGCCTTGTGGTCTGAAAAGGCTGCATTTATTATTTCTGCTTTTCTGCATTTGTGTGCCATGTTTCTGTGACATAATGTATGGTCAATCTTTGTGAATGTGCCATGTGGTGCTGAGAAGAAGGTGTATTCCTTTTTATCCCTATTTATTTTTCTCCATATGTCTATTAATTCTAATTTTTCTAAGATTTCATTCACTTATTTTACCTCTTTCTTTTTTATTTTTTGATTTGATTTATCTAAATTTGATAATGGTTGGTTCAAGTCTCCCACTAATATGGTTTTACGGTCTATTTCTTCCTTCAATTCTCCTAGTTTCTCCATTAGAAATTTGGGTACTATATTATTTGGTGCATACATGTTGATTAGTGATATTTCCTCATTATCTAAAGTCCCTTTTAACAAAATATAATTACCTTCCCTATCCCTTTTGATCAGGTCTATTTTTGCTTTGGCTTTATCAGATATCATGATTGCCACTCCTGACTTCTTTCTGTCAGTTGAGGCCCAGAAGGTCTTACTCCATCCTTTAATTCTGACCTTGTGGGTGTCTATCCGCCTCATGTGTGTTTCTTGAAGACAACATATGGTAGGGTTTTGGATTCTAATCCATTCTACTATTCGTCTACGTTTTATGGGTGAGTTCATCCCATTCACGTTCAACATTATGACTGTCACTTGTGGACTCCCTGGCATTTTGATATCCTTCCTTAATTCTAACCTTTCTTCTTCAGCTCTACCTTTTAGTCCAGTGATTTACTTTAAATCAGTCCCCCTTGTACTTCCCTTTCTACCCCCATCCCTTCTTATTCCCTCCCTTATTTTCCCCTGTAGTCTTTTTAAAATTTCCCTCCCACCCTCTCCCTCCCTTGTACTGCTTCCCTCCCCACCAGTCTGTTTTTTAACCTTCTACTCCCCTATAGGGCACAAATCTACTCTCTTCCCCAATGAATTGGATTGTTCTTCCCTCTTTGGGTCAGTTTCAAAGTACGTAAGAGTTGAGTATTTCCTATCTCCAACCTCTTTACCCTTCCAGTGTATCGATGTTCTCCCCCTCCCACCATGAGCTTCTTTGTGACATATAAATTTGCCCCCACTTGTTTCTTTTCCCATTTCTTTTAGTCATAACCTCTTTTCTGTTTTAGCTTTAGTCATGTATATGTATACATACACATGTATATGTATTTATGCATGCATATATCTATATACCTATTTATGTCTTATCCTTTCATCCTATACAGTTTGTCACTGTTCCCTCTGAGTGTAGTTCTCCTAGCTGCTCAGATGATAGCAACAGTTTTTAAGAGTTGCCAATGACCTCTTTTCTTATAGGGATACATATCATTTTAACTTATTGAGTCTCTTAAAAATTTGTTGTTGTTGTTGTTGTTGTTTTTCCCCATCTTTTTTAATTACCTTTTGATGATTCTCTTGAGTTCTGTGGTTGGACTTCAAATTTTCTCTTCAGGTCTGGTCTTTTATTTATGAATGCTTGGAACTCTTCTGTTGTGTTAAATGACCATACTTTCCCCTGTAAGAATATAGTCAGTTTTGATGGGTATTTTATCCTTGGTTGTAGTCCTAGTTCCCTTGCTTTCTGGAATATCATATTCCATGCCTTTCGGTCCTTCAGTGTGGATGCAGATAGATCCTGTGTTATCCTCACCGTGTTTCCATGGTATCTGAATGGCTTCTTCTTGGCAGCTTTTAATATCTGTTCTTTCATCTGATTGTTTTTGAATTTGGCTATAACATTTCTTGGTGTTGTCAGTTGGGGATTAAATACAGGGGGTGATCTGTGGATTTTTTCAATCTCTACTTTCCCCTCTTGTTCTAGGATCTTGGGACAGTTTTCCTGGATAATTTCCTCTAGTATTATGTCCAGGCTTTTTCTTTTGTTGTGGTCTTCTGGTAGTCCAATTATTCTTAAATTGTCTCTTCTTGAAAGATTTTCTAAATTGTCTGTTTTGTGAATGAGATGCTTCACATTTTCCTCAATTTTTTCATTCTTTTTGTTTTGTTTTATAGTGTCCTGCTGCCTTGTGAGGTCACTTGATTCTAGTTGTTTTACTCTGGTTCTTAAAGTTTGGATTTCATCTCTGGCTTTTTGGTTGTCTTTTTCCTTCTGGTCTGATTTTCTTTGAAGATTGTCTTTCATCCTCTTTACCTCGTCTTTCATCTCCTTTGCCTCATCTTTCATCTCCTTTGCCTCATTTTCCAGCTGGATGATTTTGGCTTTCAGGACACTATTTTCTTGTTTTAGTTCAAGTGCCTCTGTTTCCAGATGACTTATCTTAATTTTTAAGTTCTTTTCCCAATTGTCTTCAGCCTCTCTTAGTTGTGTTTTGAGTTCTTCTACAGCCTGTATCCAATTCGCTGGGATTTCTGGTTTATCTTTTGCTGATCTCTCCCCCCTCTGTTCCATTTGCTGAGTAGTAGCTGTCTACTGTAGTTTCTTTCTTCTGTTTCTGTTGTTTGCTCAAATTCACCCCTTCTTTACTCCCCATATTTGTCTGTGCTCTTGTTCCTCTCGGTTTTTTTTGTTTTTTGGGGACTTCTATCGGTCTCCCCTCTTGGAGGTTTAACAGAAGATCTCTTGGTGTAATCTCTGGGGAAGGGTTGTTGGGGCCTTGAGCTTTCCTGTCCTCTGGAGGCTTTTGATTGGCTTAAAGTCCAGCAGTCAATGAGGATGGGTGGGGAGCCTGGGCTTCCCTGTGTTCTGAAGACTTTTGATGGGATTGAGTTCAGCTTAATTGGGCTGGGTTTACTCTGAGTTTTAAACTTTCTGGATGGCTGGAGCACATATGGAGGATCTCCAAAGCTCTGGCCAGGCTGCCAGGTCTATCCTCCTTCTAGGCTGCCATCTTGACTTCGCCTCTAGATTTCTGTTTTTTCAGAAGACCCTGCTCTCTAAGGGGGGAGGAGCATGGCCTGCCTGGGCTCTGAGGGCTCCTGATGGGATTTGGTTCACCTGGTTTGGGCTGAATGAGCCCTGAAGCAAAAAACCTCCTCCTCCACCATCTGTGTTGAATCCCTGGAGACTGGCCTGGGTTGTTTTCAAGGTAAGCCCTTCACTGGCCCTGAGGTTTTTTGTTTTTTCAGAAGCTCTGAGTGCTCCTGATGGGATTAGGTTCAGGTGGTGCCCTAAAGCTGGGACCTCCCTTGAGACTCAGATGGAAGGACCCAGCCAGGGGGCTACAGGCTTCCCCCTTCTCTCTATGTTTCCCTGCTGTCTGTGTTGGGCGCCCCGGATATTGGCTCAGGTTGCTTTCAAAGTGAGTCCTCAGAGCCCTGAGGTTCCTGCTGCTGCCGTGGGCTCAGCACTCTGGGTTGGGGGGGGTGGGTCCTGGGACCTTCCTTCTGCCTACCCCTTAGATCCGAGTGATCTAGGGTTCTGGCTTTTGGGGTGCGGTACCTTTTGATCCAGGTCCAGGAGGAGGGTTCCCCAGGTCTGAATTTCAGTGTCGTAGGAGCACTCTGTTTGCAATCAGTAAGGAAGGGTTTCCGAGGTCTGAACTTTCGCTGTTTCTACGCCGCCATCTTGACCGGAAGTCTCCGATAAACATTCTTAATATTCTATCATTTAAAAAAATATATCCATTCAAATCACCAATTGACTTAAAAGACAAACTGCCCAAGGATGATAAATATATAGGCATAATGAAGGATGAAAATTTTGCACAATTACAATAATTATTTTGCCATTTATATATTGCCTTGCAACCAAGTGTCATAAAATAGTACTGTAATATTATCTAATTAATCTAAGATTTATTTATACTGCACCAGTTCATGCCTATGTTACTTTATAGTGCAGACCTCTAGCATTACATATCCTTTTAATTCTCTAGGCAGAAAATATTTCCATAGCATTTCTGCATTCTTTTCTGAGTTTTAGCTTATAATTTGTCAGACTTTTTGCTACACATTTTTCTTATAAATGCAGAAGTTCCTTTTCATGTCTAGGGGTTCTATTCTTTCTGCTCACTGGCTCAAAACTATCTCTGCCCCCTCCCTTTTTTTCAAGAAATGGGGAAATCCCCCCAAAAAGATTGTTTTACTTTATAAAATGGTTGTATTCCAAAAGATTATATCCTCAATTGGAAAAGGTGATTATTAAGTGAAAGTTCATAATATTAGCCACCATGAATGACAGTGATTTATGAAAAAATAAGTCCTAGTTGTTAATTTGGTAAATAAGGAGCATTGCATCACAGAATTTTAGAGATGGAAGGAATTTTATATCATCTTTTCCAATTTCCTTATTTCACAAGTGAAAAAACCTTATCCCAAAAAGATAAAATTACTGCTAGAAGGAGCATTAGATTAGCATCCAGAATCATAATTCTCTTCACTATCCACATTACAACATATATTCTCTGGTAGAAAGGAAAAGGGAAGGATTCTCTAACATTGACTTTTTTTTTTATCACCTTTACCAATTATCAAGGTGCAAGATAAGTTCTCAAATTTGTTTTAATTTGCATTTCCTCTACTATTAGCCATGGGGAACATGTTTTCAAATGATCATCTTTAATATATAATTCTTACTTTGAATACTATTTGCTTTGGCAATTTAATAATTAAAAATGGATCCTGGTAGTACATATCTGTGACAATTCTTTATATATTTTAGATATTAAATCTGTACCACTGATATTTGATTCAAATATTCTCTGCCATTTTCTCTTCTTATTTGGTTTTCACTATATTATGTAAATATTAATTTAAAATAATGATATATTCTTTTCTTTTTTATGTTCTTTTCTTATCCTCCCTTTGGTTAAGATTTCTTTGTCATATAATTAGAAGGTAATTCCTTTCTTTTTCTAGTCATTGCTTTTTTAAGGTGAGCTCTTATGTCATACATACATTTTAGTCTTAATATGTACATATTTAGGTATATAGTATAAGATATTGGTTTAATTCTATGTCTGGAAGACTGTCCTCCAGTTTTCCCAGCATATCTCATTTTAAAAAGGACTCTTCCCTCCAGTAGTTTTTCAAATTGGAACTTCAATTGATCAAATATTGAACTATTTTCAATTGCTTCTCTTTCTTGGTTAGCTAATCTATTACACTGATCTACTTTTCTGTTTTCTTTACTTTTGTTTTAACCAGAATCAAATAAACTTGTTGTCTACCACTTTATAATATAGCCTGAGGTCTGTTAATACTATATTCTCTTCATACTTTTTCTTATTATTTCCCTTGAGATTCTAGATCTTATGTTATTTTAAATGAAATTTATTATTGTTGTCTCCTTCCATAATGTATTCCCTTGGTAATTTGCTTGGTAAAGCATGAAAACTATAAATTAATTTAGATGGAACTATATTTTTAATATATTGGTTCAGCTTAACCCAAAAAATGAATACCATTGTAATTGTTTATCCTCTTTTATTTCTGTAAAGAGTGCTATTTGGTAATTTTTATTTCTTGAGTGCATCTTAGCAGGTTAACACCCATATATTTCATGTATTTTGTAGTTATTTTAAGTAAAATTTTTCCTTTTAAGATTTCATGTTTTTTGGCACTACAAAGAAATGATAATGGTTGTGTAGATTAATTTTGTACCCTGATACTTTAATAATGCCATTAAAAATCTCAGGATTTTTAGTAATTCTCTGGAGTTCTCTCTCTCTCTCTCTCTCTCTCTCTCTCTCTCTCTCTCTCCATATATATATGTATATATATATATAATCATATCATTTGCAAAAGAGAATTATTTAATTTTCTTCTTTGCCAATGTTTATGCCTTCCATTTTACTTTCTTGTCATTTTTATAGGCACCTTTTGATCTATAATAAAGAGAGGTGCATAGTTGTTTTTCCCTTGTCTACACATTTGTTATTATTGAATCATTTCAGTTATGTCTGATTCTCTGTGACCCCATTTGGGGTTTTCTTGGCGAAGATACCAGAGTGGTTTGTCATTTCCTCATCCAGCTCATTTTACAGAGGAGAAACTGAAACAAACAGGATTAAGTGACTTCTCCAGGGTCAGATGGTTAGTAAGTGATTGAGGCTGTTTTTGAATTTTATCAAAATCACATACCATAACTTGTTCAGACATTTCCTAATTGATGGGCATCCTTTCAATCTCTAATTCTTTACCACTACAAAAAAGTCCTATAAATATTTTTGTACATATAGGTCTTTTTCCTTAAAAAATTTTTCTTTGGAATACAGATTTAATAGTAGTATTGCTTGGTCAAAGTTTTATTGCCTTTTGGGCATAGTTATACATTTTTCTCCAGAATATGTTTAGATCAGTTCACAACTCCACCAACAGTACATCAATGTCCCATTTGCAATGGGAAAGGATTCATGAAGAAAACAGGATTTTAGCTGAGACCAAAAGAAAACCAGGGAATCCAGAAGTTGGAAGAGAGGAATCAAAGCATTCAGATACGGGGGACAATCTAGTGAAAATGCCCAGAATTGAGAGATTGAACTGCAAGGAGACCATTGTCACTGAATAGTAGAGAAAGTAGAATTTTCATGGCTTTTCAGAACTTGAGTGAGAAGGTTGGGGGGCGGGAGTTTCCCAAAATAATACTGATGTGAAACTCTGAGAAACCCTTTCAATTGGATCTCATTTCTTTTTCTAGCTTTCTAGTTCTTCCAGCATAAAATTGAAAAATATTTTTTATTAATAGAATTTATCTATAAATATCCCAGCCCCTCCACTCCACTCCTTATATCACAGAAGGCATAATCTGGGAGACAGACATGTTCATATAAATTATATCTTTCATGTTTCTACTTTTCATTTCACTCTCTGGAGTAACATTCACAATTTATTCTTCAAGTATTAAATCTGTAGCAGGGTATGATGGTCACTTGGTTCTACTCATTTGACTATTCATTATCCTCTGAAGTTCTTTCCTAGTTTTTTTTTTTTCAAATTAGTGTGCTCATCATTTTCTATGACACAGTAGTATTCCATCACAATCATATAACCACAATTTATTTAGCCATTTCCCAACTGATGGGCATCCCTTCAATTTCTATTTGTTTTCCTCCATAAAGGGAGTTACCATCAATATTTTGGGATAGATAGATTATTTTCCTTTTGCCAAGATGTCCTTTGGAAAGACACCCAACAATGGTATTGCTGGACCTAAAGGATTACACAGTTTTAGAAATTCCTTTGTGTAATTCTAAATTCCTCTCCGAAGTGGTTGGATTAGTTCACAGATGCACCCACAACCAGGAGACTATTAAATATGTGTAACCAATCTATAAAAGCTTGTTCTGCTTCTGTTCCCTCCATCCTCCATTCTATTCTCCCCTGGGCTCCCTATTCCTCCAAAGTTATACTCTTTTCTTCCTCTGTTTCTTTAAGAAAGGTATAATTCCTAAGACTCATGCCCTGGGAACAAGGCCCTGAAAGGAACGGGAACATCAGGAGTACTCTTCATTAGTGATTTAGTTTTCCATCAAATAAGCTCTCTGCTTCTCTCTGTCATTATTGCTATTATTCCAATTAGAGTGCTTTTGAAAATTAATTTTAATGGGAGGGAATGAAATGTTTGCTAGTTCACCTCATCCTCCACCAGCTTCCCAGGGTTCTTAACCACCTGTTCAGAAGCTTTGAGGCCTTGGGGATAAGTAAATAGCTTTAAAAACTAGAATTTGAGACTTTCACCCAAGCCATTTCTTGGGAATTTTAAATAATACTTTGAGAGTCAGTGTTTTCTATATGAATACGAGAGAATGACATTTGAATCCTAGCTGGTTAGAACATGGAAACAGTGAGAACAAGACCCCAGGTTTAATGACAAGCCAGTTAACCTGGAAAAGAAATAACAGAATAAATAACCACAAAGACAAAAGTCACTGACTCCTCTATTCCTTAAATGCCCTGACCTTAAATGCCCATCCTATGAATGACTAAGAATGAAATTGTAACTATGATTGGAAAAAGAACTGACCGAGTATGTGTCAATTGTGTCATTTTCTTAGATAAATGATGTTGTCTTTTGACTTGGATCAGTAACCACAAGAGGAAAAGAGGGAGTAGAAATGCAGATTTCAGCCGAGCATTAATAGGAAATATGCCATGCTGTGTATCACAGTATTTTCTGATGGTGTACTTACAAAACACTCTGATGACAATCAAAATAATGTATTCTTTTTTTAAATTAAGAATGATCAATTGCAAACTTAATTCTACCTGGCATGTTGCTAAAATTTGTACTGAATCAAGTTCTTTAAACTGTTTATAGAGCACGGGGAGCACAGCATATTTTGACTAATTGGATTTAGAGGTAATTTCAAAGAAAACCCTCCTTCTGTTAACTGGGGCACCACACAGGTATAATACTGAAAATGAAGCTACATTTGTTTGCATGTTGTATCCTTCTGAAGGATGTAAGATCCCTGAGGGCAGGAACATTTTTCTTTGTATCTCTAACATAAGAGAGGTTCAGGAAGATTTTGTGGGACAGATATCAAGTCTGTCCACCACAGTGACTTCCCCCTCAGCTCATATGTTCAAGTTTGTATCTCTAATCTATGACATTTGTTGTTCAATCATTTAGTTTTTGTCTGACTCTTCATGACCTCTTTTGGGGTGTTCTTGGCAAAAAAATACTAGAGTGGCTTGCCATTTCCTTCTCCAGGTCATTCTAATTATTAAGATGGCCTCAAAAGATAAATAATCAAAGGATTTGAACAGTTTCTAAAAGGAGAAATGCAAATTTTTAATCCCCAAATGACCCAAATCTTTCACAAATAAGAGACTTTCAAATTAAAATAACTCTGAGGTTCCATGTCACACCCAGCAAATTGGCAAAGGTGATGAGAGACATAAAAGATCAGCATTGAAGCAGATGCAGGAAGATAGACACATTAATACACGGTGGGTAAAACTCTGAGTTTGTCTAGCTTCCCTGGAAAACAGTTTGAAATTATGAAAGAAAACTCACTAAACTCTTCATACCTTTTTACTATGTTATCTCCTTAATGGAATTATACTCAAAGAAAGTAGAGAACAGAAGAAATTCTAAATATCATAATAGTGTTTTTATGCTAGAAAAAAAAAAAACAACCCAAGAACAAAGTGGGTAAGCACATTTTGAAAATGATTGAATATTGTGTGGAAGTCAGTGGTGGAGAAAAAAAGATCATCAACTCAGGAATCAGAGGACTTGGATTCATAGTCAGCTCTGATAAGACCCGAGTAATATTAGGCACCTTACTTGACCTCTATAGACCTTATCTAAATGAAGGCTGTGGGTTAGATTTGTTGCTCAGGTGTTTTCAGTTGTGTTTAATTCTTTATCATTCCATTTGGAGTTTTCTCAGCAATGATAGTGGAATGGTTTCCCATTCCTTCTCTAAGTCTTTTTACATATAAGGAAACTGGAGCAAAAAGGGTTAAGCAACTTGCCCAGGGTCACAAAACTAGTGTGTGAACTTAGATTTGAACTCAGATCTTTCTGACTTCATCCACTGTGCTAGCTAGCTGCTTCAGGGATTAGATTTGATGACCTCTAAAATCTCTTCCAGCTATGGTCCTGTGATGGCATTGTATATGAATGTGGTTGAGTACTATTGAACCAGAAGCAATAACAATTGTGAGGAATTCAATGAAATATCAGAAGACATGTATAAAGTGATGCCGAATGAATAAAGAAGAACAATCTACATGATGAGAGTGGTAGTAGTCTCTCGGTAACCGAGGATGACGATTCTTTGTGCGTTTTTGTTCACAAAGACACTTGTGCATGAAGATTTAAGTGGAAAAGTCGAAGCACAGAGACAGTCCCACTCTCTCGGCGTTGGAAACCTGGGTCCAGTGGCACGAAAAGTCGTTACACCTGGAGACTTCCTCAGCTGCATTGGATGGCCGTGTTGTCTTTTGTGCTCCAACACGCCCTAAGCACTCCACAGTGCCTTGCTGCATCGCCATCTCAGCCGTTGAACCTTCTTATTGGTATCTTCTGTCTGTTCAGCCGAAGCAGTCTTCACATGCTGGGTGAGCAAAGCCCTAGTTCACCAGGGGTCCATGACAACCCAATGGCTACCCTCACAAGGTTTAGCCAGCCTGTTGAAGCCGTTGCCCGGGGTGTGGCCGCTGCCGTATGCTAGTAGCTACTGGGAGCCACAAGTGAGAGCTGGGTGTCAGGTGGGAGTCAGAGGCTGGAGAGCTGCCCTAGGAGGGCACGACAAGCCCTCCATACCAAAGATATTACTCCTCCATGAGCACCCCATACACCCATGATGAGAGTGATTTGAGTTAAAACAACATAGTTGAACTCAGAAGTAAAGTCTGTGACCAATTTTGTCTCAGAATAAGGAGAATAAACAATAATTCCCTCTTCTGAGTAGAGATGGGGTCAGGGATTTCAGATGCCAAATATCAAATAAGCTGTCATATTAGCTTGGTAGATCAGTTATTTTTTCTTTATTGCAAGGGAAGCTTCATAAGTGACTATATAGGGGAAGCCAATGGGTGTATCAGGAAATTAGAGTGGTTTGAAAAACAAAAGCCATCAATAAAACTCTTTTCTTAAAGCTAAAGATGGATTAGGAGATAGCAAAATGCAATTGTGACTGAATTTAGAATTCCTGCATCATCATTATGTGCTCTTCAATAATGAATAGAAAAACATCCTTGAAAGACTGAAGATCTCTGGTAAATACAGAGAGATCAGCTATGACTTTGGCAGGAAGGTGGTAGACGGTAGGTGCAGAAATCAGCATACATCTTCAGATATTCTGGTATGTTGATTTGTTTGGACTGAACTTGTTCCAAGGTGATGTTGATTATGAAGGTGAGGGATGTGGAATCACTGGGAAATGACAGTGATGTAAAAAACAAAAATCAATTACATATTAAAAACCACCCAATGCCTTTCTGAAAATTAGTACCTTCACTGAAAACACACATATGGATAAACAAGTTGTGGCATATGATTGTGATGGAATAATATTGTTCCATAAGAAATGATGAATAGGTTAATTTTAGAAAAATGTGGAAAAGATCTTTGTGAAATTAAAGAGTGGCATGAACAGAACCAAGAGAGCATGATATATAGCAAGAGAAATATTGTTTGAAGAATAACTTGTGCATATCCACCTCCAGAGAAAGAAAAGATAAATAGAAACAAGCAAGACATGTTGGGATGTGTGTGTGTGTGTGTGTGTGTGTGTGTGTGTATTTTATTTGTTAAATATGCCTTTTCTAGTGCAGGAAGGGGAAAAAGAGTGGGAGATAATGGGAAATTTTAGTGTAACAAATTAATTAATTAATTAAAAAATTCACATAGAAAAGGTAGTAAGAAGTGTAAAGAGAAAGGAATTAATAGTTCATAGATATTAAAGCTGGAAAGGATTTCAAGAAATTGTCTAGTATATTCTTTAGTCT